>NW_027520203.1:0-27626 GCF_051989625.1 Stigmatopora argus
CAGAAGCTGTTCAATGTTTAACGAATTATAAAGCTCCCTTATGAAAGCTCGTCTTTCTCGGTAAGTTGAAAAGTCTGAACTCCACTTTCCATACCAATCCCACAGGTCGGAATATTGATTTGGATTTTGAAAACCAAGCCTTTGAAGTGCTTTATTTACTTCATTGAATTTTTGTTTGTATTGGTCATTGATTTCTTGAATCCGCTGTCCACCTGTGGAAACCGAAACCATAGTATTTTTTAGGAAGTCAATATCCTTTAGAAGATTTTCTCTTGTTGTTAGTCCTGATATTTTTGTCCAATCAATTTTGGGTTGTGCTTTAGGAACTAACTGAACACTTGAAATTGTCTCGCTTTCTAAATGCCTTGTGCCAATTTCGAAAGAAGCCAAAAGTTCGGCTTCAATTTGCTCGATTCGGTCTCGAATCTTAACAAATGTTTCTACATCTACATTTAGGTATACAGTGTAGAAATAGATTCCACCATCCCAATTGTCGTAGCCTGTTTCTTCGAGGTTAATGTCAGAGTCATTAAGTAGCTGAAATAATTCAGTTTTCCCATCAGCTTTCAGTAGTTCACTTGTTGTATAAATGACTTTTCTAATTTCTTCAGGTTTCTCTAACATTTTGTTTTTTGTATTACCGCCAACGGTCGGTACAGCAGACGTTGGGGCTGGACCGATTTCAAGAACCCACAAAGAACAAAAGTTGCTACCGTTTCTTCCATATTCAACGGAGAACCAAGCATTTATGCCCCAATGGACTGCTGTATTTTGTTAGGCAGATTTTATTCTATTTCATTTTCGGGACCCTGAATGGATTGAAGGGTTTCAAGGTCTTAGTTTCTCTGGGGAGTTTCAGAATTTTCTATATTGGACTTTGAGATTTCATTTATTTTTTCCTTTTCAGCAACTTCGGGTGTAGCTTTTTTTATTATCTCATCCAATCTACCTTCATATCTAAATATTGCATTTTTTAATTCATCAGTAAAATTGAATATATCATCTAATGAATCTATAGGTTCTTTCTTCTCTTTTTTGTTCTCATCAAAAAAACCTATATATTTTTGATTTCTATTAAAATGTAGACGACATATAGGTTTTCTATTGTTATCATCTAATAAAATCCCAAAATAAGATTGAGTATCTCTATATTTTATTCTTTTTGAATCAATTACAGTCCTCAATATTGATTGAACTATTCTGAATCCTTGTAATTCTTCCTCTGTTGTTTCTATTAGACTTTCTTTTACAGGTTCCTTCTCATCAAATGTCGGAGTTGTATTCGTTTCTATCGCTGATTGTAATCTATCATTTATCTTTTCCGCAAACAAATTATTTGCAGACCTCTTCATTAATTCAGAAAATTGTTCAACAACCTTTTTCGTAATTATGCCACCAGTATAGATTTTCTTTGCAAAATATTTTATAAACTCTTCACTTGGATTTGCCAATTCTGCTGATAAAATATCTTTTATTTGCTTTGAGTATTTTAAGTCATTTGCGGAACTCAAGATCTCCTCAATATTAAAAGTATTTTTATTAAACTTCTTTAATTCATTTACTGTACCTTCATTTATTTTTTCCATTGAAAATTCTAAAAAAGGCTTCTCATCCATTTTATTTGGAGCATCTAAATCAGTATAGAATTTATATTCTACTCCATTGGTCAATATGCCAAACTTAGCATGTACAACCCCAAAATATCTATATAATTGCGAACTATATTTTTTTAATGGTTGATTCCAATGTTTGCATTCAATAATAATTATCGGGGCTCCATCTTTCTGAATACAATAGTCAACCTTCTCACCTTTTTTTATTCCTCTAACATCTGCCGTAAATTCAGGAATCACTTCAAATGGATCAAATACATCATATCCTAAAGCAGCTATAAAGGGCATAATAAATGCATTTTTAGTCGCCTCTTCTGTTAATACACTTTCTTTAGTCTTAGATACTCTTTCACCTAACGACTTTAATCGGTCAATTAAATCCATAATAGTATTTTTTTTTGTTAAAAAGAAATCAAATATAATAAAATATTATTAAAAACTACAAATTCATAGATTCAACTAATTAGAAATCAAATTTTCAAGTCAATTTCAACAATTGTGTATTTTTTTTTCTTGATTCTGCCTAACATTTGTGTATCCGCCACTCTTGCATATATTTCTGCATTGTCCGATGACCATGTTCTAGGCTTAAAGGCTGAACAAAATGCAGATATACATTACTGATAATCAAGTCGTAAAACTCAATATACTAAAAATCCATGGCATCCAGTGGGCTTGCAATAGCAGTCTTAGCATCCTTTCGGATGTGCGTATAGATTTCTGTAGTTTTGCTGGAAGAGTGGCCTAAAAGCTCCTTGAATGTACCTCAGGCTGGTTCCCTTCTCAGGTGTCTATTTCGGCCAAACCATGCCACTGTTTCTCGGATAATGATTGATGTCGATTTTATAGTCAAAGTTAGTTAAATGAGTTCTGTTTTACGGCTCTTTTTTCCTCATAGACGTTCTGGTCTTCCCCCACAAAACTGGACCACAACTTAAGGTATTAAAATTGTTAGAAACCAGTTATGAAAAGTAGAAGAAAGTTTACACCAGAATTCAAGGCTAAGGTTGTTATAGAAGCCTTAAAGGAGCGCTTTACACACAAAGAGCTAGCGCAGAAGTATGATCTAGCTGTGCAGCAAATTACCAATTGAAGAAGGAGTTTTTGGAGGGTGCTAGCACCGTATTCGGGAAAAAGCGCAAGAGCGTTCGTAGTCAAGAAGAGGAAGAACGAGATGCTTTGTTGCGGACAATTGGCAAGCTGAAAGTGGAGAATGACTTTTTAAAAAAAGTGTTGAAATGACTTCGGTGGATGAGCGGCGACAGCTAGTAGATAGCGAGAGTAAAGTTATGAGCATCAGGGCTCAATGTGCAGCATTGGGATTAAATAAGTCTAGTTATTACTATCAACCAAAGAGTGAATCATCATTGAATCTTGAATTGATGAGCCTGATGGATAGGCACTATCTGGATCATCCTTACAAAGGGGCTCCGCGGATGTGGACTTACTTGACCAAGGATTGTGGGTATCAAGTCAACAAGAAGCGGGTCGAGCGGTTGTTTTACAAAGTGATGTGCTTACGAGCAGTTTTCCCAGGCCCACACACCTCAAAGCGTAATAAAGAGCACAAGGTGTATCCATATTTGCTCAACGACCTAGCAATCACAAGGCGCAATCAAGTTTGGCAGACAGATATCACCTACATCCCTATGCCAAGTGGCTACATGTATTTGACCGCAATAATCGACGTTTACAGCCGGTATGTCGTTCATTGGTCAATCTCGAACAGTATGGATGCCAGCTGGTGTGCCCAGTGCTATCAGGAGGCTGTTAGAAAGCATGGAAAGCCTGAAATTATCAACACCGATCAAGGAAGTCAATACACTAGCAAAGTGTTTACAGACGCCGTCCTAGAAGCTGGAACAAGCGGGGTTAAATTGAGCATGGATGGAAAAGGTCGATGCACGGACAACGCCTTTATCGAAGCACTTTGGAAAATGGTCAAATACGAAGACGTCTACTTGAATTGCTACGATAAGCCAATGGACCTTTATCAAGGGCTGCAAAGCTACTTCCTCAAATACAACACGACAAGAAGACATTCATCAATTGGGGATAACTATCCCATTAATCTCTATTCAAAATCAAGCCAAGAGGAGAGGCTTCAGACTTATCCACTTTCTAAATGTGGAAACTAAAGAAAGAAAAAGAAGCAAAAAGAAATAAATATTCATTATTATTGTAATAAAACTTAACTAGCCAACTTTGTTGTCTAGCCTTTGGGGGGGGGAAGACCACTAATTCCAAAAGATCGCCTATATTTTCAAGCCATTTTATGAAGTTTCGACTCCATCTGGAGTTATCGAACTCTTCTGGTATTCTTACATCAAGGAAAAACATTATGCTTTTTATTCGATTTCTGCTTCTGTTTAGATCCTTGACGACTTGGTCTCGGAATGTCAGCAGGGTGCAAAACAATACTGTCCATGTTAGCCGCTAAAAGTGCGCGATGTAATCCATAACCAGAGAATCCGGCCTCGTAGGCCGTTTAGAGTTTCGCCCCAAGAAAGTTTTTGTTCAAGTATCGGATCACATCTTGATGGTTGGCAGGCATCGTTACCGTCTTGTGATAGTCTTTATCCTAGTACACCGATACCTCGTGGGTATTCTTGTGCACATCAATACCTGCGCTTACTGTACAACCAATAAAGGTTTCTTTCTTAAATTTACTTTAGAGTTTTTTTTTAGTTATTAGAAGTTCGTATCTCTAAACTAAGCCTCTCTGGGGCTATTTTGCAAACATACTAGCTATACACTCTTACTCCCCTTGTCCATAGCGTTTCGGCCCATGCGCCCTGAAGTCTCCTCCTCTGTCGGAGCCTTCACGGCACATGCCTCAATCGCTCTGGCTGGCGGCTCATACCTCTGCTATCCCTGACGCATTCATCAACAGTCGAACTGACTCTGAATCCTGAGTACTAGTTATCTCTTTTTTCAAAATCTTCCGTCTTCCTTTTCCTTCACTCCGATTCGGCGCATAATGAAAAAGGCCAGCAAAGCCAATATGACCAGCCAAAAGAGACCGTATAGGCCAAACATAAACTTTGGTATGATGTCCATACTATTTGAATTTTATCGCTGTCCCATAACAAAGAATTTCGGCCGTGCCTTGCATAATCATCGCCGTTGTAATTCTCACATTGACCACAGCGTCTGCACCAAGCTTTATTGCATCTTCTTCCATCCTTTGCATGGCCTGCTCCCGTGATTCTGCCTGCAGTCGTGTGTATTCCTCGATTTCTCCACCGACAATATTCTTTAGCCCGGCAAAAATGTCACGACCTATATTTCTTGCTCTAACCGTGCTGCCCCTGGCAATTCCAAGTATTTCAATGGCTTCTTTGCCAGGGATGATTTCGGTTGTTGTGATGATCATATCTCTTATTTAGCGTTTAACATGCCTCAGTCGGTGAGGCACTACAAAATAAGCTAAGATTAGCATCTTTTGGCCCTTTACTGCGTGATTCCTTCTTGAAGAAAAAATTGCCATCATCGATTTTAGTCCCGACTGTCACAGATTCCCTCAGGAGTTGAGGTTTCTCAGAAGCAAAACAACTAATCGGACAAGATATACTTTAACAAACAATACAAAAACATCTGACTATTTCTCTAACTTTACGCCTCTAACACTTAGTATCAGTGCCGGATAGGCAGCTCGATTTTCACCAAAACCCAAAAACATGAAAGGAATACGATTCTCAAAAAAGCTTTGCAATCGGCTGCTGCTATGGCTGCCTTTGCTCTTGCTGCTTGGCTACAGCCAAGCGGATGCTCAAGATGTGCGCCTCAGTATTGATCCAAATGAAGCGCTACATTCGGCTGACAGCTACATTGTCGGCAGCAATCGCAATATGGTTCAGGATCAGGTAGTTTACTTTGACAATGATCAGGGTCAAGGCGCCTATGAAGACATGATTCGACAATATGGAGAGATTACTCCCAGATTTGGCAAGGGCAGAAAGCTCTATCGATTAGGCGGATCAAATGTCGACGGTCTTGCGAATGGATTGTATGGCGGCGGTTATCATTTTCAAGAGGAATTCGGTAACAGTGGTCCCTATGCAAATGATGACATCAACTACTTTATCAACGAAGCAGAAACCTTGAATGCCGATATGATCATCGGGGTCAATGTAGGCTCCGGCTCTCCAGCTGAAGCAGCAGCTTTGGTTCAGTTCTGCAAAAACAAGAACCTACTTGGCAAGATCGCATACTTTGAGATGGGAAATGAGCTCATGGGAAACTGGCAAAAAGGCTACATAGATGGCGTTAGTTGTACAGCCCAACAATATGCAAATTCTGTAGTTCCCTTCATCGATGCGATGAAGGCTGTAGATTCCAGTATCAAGATTGCCGTATGTGGTTCCTATGTAAATAGCTGGGAATGGCCAAATTGTGAGCACAAGAACTTACAGGAAAACATCGAAGACATCATACCGATTTACTTTAATACCATTGGTGATCGCATGGACTTTATTGCTTATCACGGTTATATGCCCTGGCATGTGATTCAGCCTAACAACAGCTTTTGCTATACCAGTCCGGGAGGACCTCAAGCGAATGTCGGGTCTAGTCACAGAGCACGACTAGTGATGGCCGTCAATGATTGGAGTATTAAGAATCGAATTCGAACAGCAAACGATCTGATCGCGTCCTATTCCAACAGCTACAATATCAACAAAGATATTCGATTGGTAAACACGGAATATGGAACTGCAATTGAAGATGAGAATCTACAGCACAGTATGACGGAAGCGCTATACAGCGCAGACAATATGCTGACTGCGCTGCAAATGGATGTACGTTCTGCCATTAACTTTTGCCTGTACCATTGGCAATTTGATTATGGCGACCTTACCGACAACGTATTCTTCAGCACGGATGGACAAGCCCTCAAACCAACCTATTATGTACACAAACTGATTGCCGAGAATCTGGGTGATCAGGTGGTGAGCTCTAGCATAAGTCAAAACACCAGTCCTGTTAGCGTGACCATGTGCAATAGTGGACAGAGTTATTCTTACGATAAACTGGGATTTGTCGCTACAAAAGATGCTGATGGAACCCTGCGTACGATGATAGTAAATCGCTCCGAGCAAATGCTGACAATAGCGCTTGACGTCGCGGGAGCAGCTAGCTATGAAAACATAGAAAAGAAATCTGTAGCCGGTTCCTCCTTCACAGATAAGACAGCTACAATCATCACTCAAAATCTAAACAACCAGAGCTTTATCAGCATTGCTCCTCTTTCTGTAAACGTAATCATTGCAAGTCCCGAAAATGTTGTGGATTGTGGAAACGACGGTCCTGGCATAAGTACAATCAGTCAATGCGGTGTAACGCTGAGTACCAACGGCAGGGAAGTCAGTTTTGTCAGTGCAAATTCTTCCGCCAGAACAATCTTGACCTTGAGAAACAACTTCTGGACCTGGAGCGATCAAATCTGCAATGATTACAATCTGAGCTCAGCCTGCACAAGTAATTCTAGCAGCACAGCACCATATGACGGGCAATGGTTTGTCGATGTACAGATTCAGGGGCAAGGTGTCTGTACCATCCCACTAAATTTGAGCGGCAGCAGCACAGGCGGTGGCTCTGGAGATCAGGATAATGACGGTGTTTGTGACAATATCGATTGCGATTCCAACAATGCTAGTGTGGGCGGTCCTAAGCCACCAGGTACTGTTTGTAACGATGGAGACCCCAATTCGACCAATGATAGAATCCAAGACGACGGTTGTACCTGCAAAGGTGATCAGGATGGCTGTGGTGAAGCAACCAGTAGTTGTGGTATCACTATTGAAACGGATGGCAGAGACTTGAGCTTTGTGTCAACAACACAAAGTGGAAGATTGATCATAAAGATTACCACTGCAAACTGGAGTTGGGTAGGAAGCCTTTGCAATGATTACAATAGCAGCACTGAATGCAACAGTAATTCGACATTGACAGTCCCATTTGCCGGTACGTATATGGTACAAGTCCAAGGCGGAAGTTCTTGTTCACAATTCGAAATCACCCTTGAAGACTGTCCGACCGGAAAGAAACCAGAGGGTAGCAGCAATGGTATGAGCATCTTTCCAAATCCCGCAAGCCAGGTCATCATTGCTAACTTTGACTATGCGGATACCGGCACATTGGCGGTATTCAATCAGATCGGTCAGCAGGTACGATTAAAGCAGATCGAAAATGCCGAAACTGCCCACTTCAACATTGCAACTTTGGACGCAGGTTTGTATTTCCTTGTCTTTACGGACAATCAATACAATGTCTACTCTGAAAAACTCATTGTGAAATAATGAGAAGTGGTGGCATATCTACTGTGTACCATAAACACGAGTAAACGAATAGGTGAAAGAGCACGACTATTAGGTCGTGCTCTTTTTTCATTTGCCCTTGACTAAACTACCTCCTACTAAAAGTAGGTGTGTTAATATACTCATGACTGGAAGTCATGCTTCTCATTAATCAAGGATTATCTTAGCATTGCCATTGCATTTTTTCACAAATTTACCACAATGAGATTTACCCGACTTGAAGTCGGGGGATTTAGAGCTTTATTGAGACCATTAAAGCCTAAGTTGACCTATTCGCTATATCTCTGAAAATGTACAGCGCTAGCACTGGCTTTCTAGTATCACTTGATTTTTGAGATCACTTTGCTACGAGACTTTGAGGGCTTAGCACTCCCAAAAAATTCGCCATTCAGCTAACATTTAGGTTTCTGCAGTAGCTGATCCTGTAGTCTTGAACCATCAACCAGAACTATCCCCGAAACCCCGTTCTCCGAAGCAAGCAAAGAAGCTTCCTCCTCCTTCGATCCAATCTTTCTCACGATCAGTCTTAGTCCTTGATCATACTTCAGATAGCTCCAGCTCGTCAAGTAAGAAGAGTTATGCTGTAGAGCATGGACTAAAATATGCAACTTTTGTCTATCACACCAATCGTTTGGTGGAAGAGTCGGGTCCTAGCAGCTTTAAGAAGTTAACAGCCACACAGCTAGTAGGGCCAGTAGAGATTATCCTGACAAATGGTGTTCGTATGTTTCTTCCAGTTGAAGCTGTAAATGCTCGGCTGCTATTGGATCTAAGCCATGTTTGAGCGATCTCGAACTTACTATCTTTACGATCGGCCCTGCGACATGCGAAAGAGCTTCAACACACTTGCGCTATTGGTCAAGGAAATGCAGCTGGATTTGCTGAGTGGAGCTGGCTTTGTCTTTATCAATAAGCGCAAGACCCATTTGAAGATGTTGCTATGGGAGGGCGACGGTTTGAGCATGTACTACAAAAGGTTGGAATCGGGTACCTTTGAACACCTGCAAGGCTTGCAAAAATACGAGTTGAGTTATGATAACTTGCTGCTGATATTGCACGGCATTCAGACGAAATCAGTGCGAAAAAGAAAACGATTTTCCCTTTCAAAACAAAGGTGATTTTCGTATCTTTAAGTGGTGACAAAGGAAGCATTACTGGCAGAAAATCGAGAGCTGAAATGGGAGTTACAACTCGCACAGCAGAAGCTGTATATGCTGCAAAAAATGCAGTTTGCCAAACGTCAGGAGCGCTTCCTGCGCGCTGATCCTAAGTTGCAACCACCTACTCTTTTTCCTTTGAAGGAAGGTGAGTGGCCAAAGCCAGTGGTAGCTGTTAGTGAGTCGCAAAAGCCTACTCAGAAAAAGGCCTCAAAGCCCAAGCCCCCAAAGAAGAGAGGTCAACTTCCCCAAAACCTGAAGCGCATAGAAAAAGTCTTGCTTCCTGAGGGAGCAGAGGTCAAGGAGCTGGTCTGCATTGGCGAGGATAAAACTGAAATCCTGGCCATGAAGCCAGCCCAATTCTATGTGATCGTCTACAATCGTCCCAAATTTGTAGATCCTAACGATCAATCCAAAGGGGTGTTACAGGCTCAGATTCCGCCTCGAACCATCGAGCGCGGCATGTTTGATGAGTCATTTTTGGCAGATTTGACAGTAGACAAAATTCAGTTTCACACACCGATCTATCGCTACTGCCGCAAATTAAAGCAAGCGGGTATTTCTTGGATGCGTGATTCACATTTGCGGAAATTGTTCGCAAAAGTAGCCAGAGCATTGATGCCCATGTATCATCTGCTGGTCAAAGACTTGCTGGCTCAGCCATATCTGCAAATGGATGAAACGACCATCAAGGTTTTGAGCAAGCTGAAAATCAACGCTAGTCATAGAGGATATATGTGGGCCCTTTGTAGTCCAGTCATCAATGCCTACGCCTTCCATTATGATCCCGGACGAAGTGGTAAGGCCGCTTGCCAAATCACTGAAAACTATAGTGGCATCTTACAAGTTGACGGCTATGGTGCCTACAAGTACTTACAGCGAAAAACTGGTGCTACTCTTATTCATTGCATGGCACATACCAGAAGAAACTTCTTCGATGCTTACAGAGGCAAGCCGCCCGATGGGCATTACTTCCTTACTAAGTGTCAACAACTCTACGAGATTGAAGCCATTGCACGAGAGCAGTCAATGACGGCTGAGCAACGTTTGAAGCTCAGACAGACATTGGCCGTGCCCATTCTTAAACAGATGAAAGAATGGCTCGATGAACAAGTGCATAAGACTCCCATGATACCATCACTGAATCAAACTCAGGCAATTCATTACGCGCTTAATCGCTGGGAGGGGCTTTGCCACTATGTTCACGACGGTCGAATTGAAATCGATAACAACCTGGTGGAAAATGGTATTCGACCGGTGGCACTGGGACGAAAAAATTACCTGTTTGCAGGCTCCCACCAAGCCGCTCAAAATCTTGCTTGCCTGTATTCAATCATCGGCACTTGCGATCGAAACAACATCAACACCAAAGCATACCTAGAATGGTTGCTGCACAAAGTCGCATCCAATAAAGTGACAAAAGAGGCAGTCAACTGGCTGCCACATCGACTCCCAGAAAACATCCGAGAGCGCTTTTCATTAAAATAGCAAGATGGTCTTGAAAAGCGGCTTACGAATAAAAATCAGAATAAAAAATCTATAAATAGAAGTGCGATTGCTCTTATATTGGCGACAAGTTGTTGTCGGCTTCAAACATTAGTACCTATGATTCTAAAGGGAATTGCTCTCAGTGTGATTTTTAGGGCGATACGGATTGGATTTTTAGGGTTTGAGCCAAGAGAATTTGACGGAACGGAATTCGAAACTGAAAAACACAGCAAAAGGGTCTGGAAGCCTGGAAGGGAGATGTTGTTCATTACCAGTGAAGTAAAGGCATGAAGAGATATATCGCTGAATTGATAGGAACATTCGCACTTGTATTTTGTGGTACAGGTGCAATTGTGATCAACGATGTTACGGATGGGGCGGTAAGCCATGTTGGGATTGCAATAACTTTTGGACTGATAGTTACAGTAATGATATACGCTTTCGGAAGTGTTTCGGGCGCACATATCAACCCTGCAGTTTCGATAGCTTTTTCTGTTACGGACAGATTTGAAAAAAAGGATTTACTAGGATATATCATCGCGCAATTGTTAGGGGCATTTTTAGCGTCAGGTATATTAAAGTTTCTTTTTTCAGAACACGAAAATTTAGGAGCTACTTTTCCTAATGATGATTGGCAACAAACATTTAGCTTGGAGATAATTCTGACCTACATCTTGATGATTGTAATCCTATTTGTAAGCCAAAATAAATCTGTTAGTCAATTTACAGGAATAGCAGTCGGGGCGGTAGTAATGTTGGAAGCGATGTTCGCAGGCCCGATAACAGGGGCATCAATGAACCCTGCAAGGTCAATTTCCCCAGCGGTAGTTTCGGGAAATATTGGCGATTTATGGATTTATGTTATCGCCCCAATAATTGGGGCGATAATGGCAAGTTCGACATGGAATTTAATAAAAGAAAAGGAGTAGATGGATCAAACAGAACAAGCTGTGCCCATTTTTAGTATAAAATGGAGTAATAAGTACAGTATATTTTTTAGAGAATCGTGTTCTTGCAGACCAGCTCCTTGACTTCTCACCCCTCAGGAAGCAAAACTTTTTCTGTGCATTTTGTTTTTTTGGGGAGTCCACCTTTTTTGGGGCAGGCTTGGACATGAAGGACTTTTTCTCGGGAGTCTGTTGCCACTTCTGAACAGCGACTGCTGGCCTTGACAATCTATCTTAGGTCAAAGAGTAAAGAGTAGGCGGTTGCAAATTAGGATCAGCGCGAAGGAATCGCTCCTGACGTTCTTAAAATTAATTTTTATAAACATATACATATACCACCATGCGATCTTTACCACTCGTTTCAGCTCTCGATTTTCCGCCAGTAATGCTTCCTTTCTTGTCTTCACGTTGCGATACGAAAGTCACCTTTGTTTTGAAAGCGAAAATCGTTTTCTTTTTCACACTGATTTTGTCTGAATGCCGTGCAATATCAGCAGCAAGTCATTATACCTCAACTCGTATTTTTGCTAGCCTTCCGGTATTCAAATATACCCGATCCCAACCTTTTGTAGTACATGCTTAAACCGTCGCCCTCCCATAGCAACATCTTCAAACGGGTCTTGCGCTTATTGATAAAGACAAAGCGAGCTCCGCTCAGCATATATAGTTTCATCTCTTCTACCAAAAGTGATGAGGTGTTGAAGCTCTTATGCGGGTCGCAGAGCCGATCGTACAGAAAATAGGTTCGCGATTGCTCAAGCATTGCTCAGATCGAATAGAAGTCAAGCATTCACAGCTTCAACTGGAATGAAGAAATGAGCACCAATCATCAGGACTATCTCAGCTGATCCTACTAACTGTGTTGGCGTCAATTCCATAATAATGCCAGAGATTGACTCTTCCTCCAACCGATTAGTGGGGCAAACGAAAGTTGTATGCTTTAAACCATGTTGCCAAGCATTTCCAAGGAATCTTCTGCCGAAAAAAGCAAAATACAAAATGCTTTAATCAATTATCATCAATTGATTAGAGCATTTATAAAGCAAAGCTTTGTTTTCCATGGGTTTTCGTCCAGACACAGCCATGAATAGACACAAAAAAAGAGGCTGCCTACTTTTGAGACAGCCTCTTCCTATTTTATGCCAAAAGATGATTACTTCAACAAAGTAACTCTCTTGTGTTGCGTCTCACCAGCTTCAGTACGCAGTGATACTATGTAAGTACCTGCTGCCAAACCACTGCCGTCAATCGTCGTGTTATAAACCTGACCACCTTCAGTCTGACCATTGAATACCTGAGCTACCTTCTTGCCATCTAGGCTAAAGAGCTCGATGCTAGCAGCAGAAGTATGCTGTACCATGAATTCAACAGTTGTGCTGACTGCAAATGGATTAGGATATGCTTCCAATGAAGTAACACCAGTCTTCAATCGACCTTGGTTACGATCCAATGGTACATAGAAATAACCATTCGTTGTTTGAGCACCACATGTTACTGTCACCTCATACAAACCACTCTCAATTCCAAGCAAATCTTCATTAGTACAAGTGAAACCATTTGGTCCTGACCAGGCGTAGACGTAAGGTCCACCGCCACAGCCGGCCATAGTAATATCAATTGCACCTGAACTTGGAGGAGTCGGAGCACAAACTGGAGCCGGTGTAGGAGTGGTAGAATAAGTCATATAGTTCTCACCTGTAATCACTGCTGCATCAATATCTAAGATATCGCCAGTTCCATTCACTGTCCCTGTACCTGCGGCATTACCGTCATCATTAGTGTAGCACATTGTTGCATCACCACCGCCATTAACACAGTCAGTAGTACAACCATTCGAATCTATAATAGTCACACTCCACTCGGCATTATCCTTATAGATGATATTCAATTGAGTATCATATGCTGGATCTGTACTTGTTTCGTCATCCCATCTTACATAACCAGTTCTTTCGAAATCGAAGCTATAAGGAGGGCTACCTCCTGTCACGAGAATTTCGTGATGGTTATAGTATACAGGGAGGATATTTCCGTTGAAGCCTTCTGTAGTGTTTGCAGCACCACCTATTGAAGCGAATGGTGCAGGACGTGTGATTGTTACTTGAGTAATACATCCACAACCGTTTGCATCTTCAGTCTGAATCTGATAGTCACCTTCGTCAAGTCCATTAAACACACCTGATCCGTTAGTAGCGATGTTTACACCTGTTGCCAAATCAAACAAGAAGTGGTTGTAACCACTAAAAATTGGAACACCACCATTAGCAGAAATGTAAATTTCTCCATCAGGATCATTTCCATCTGTGTGAATTGTATTCATTGGACATGAAACATTTTTGGCACTTGCCAAACATGTCAATACTGGAGGAGCACTTACCACTATACAAGCATCTGCTGCACAACCAATAGTCTGCTGTGCTCCAGCTGCACTATTACTAGTTGTCACTTCTACACAGTAGCTACCAGGTAGCAATGTAGGAGGAGTAGGAATCGAAGCGGTAATACCACCTGGAGCTGGGATTCCAGGAATTAATACAGGAAGGTCAGCAGCTGAGGGACCAGTCCAAACCAAATCAAATTGATCTGGAGCAGCCAGACAGTCGTTGTCAGTTCCACCACCAAATGAAAGTTCAAGTGTAATAGAGCCATCATCGAAGGTACCAAAATCATCTAACTGATTACAGCTAGTACCAAATCCATCACCACTTGCATCATTCATAGACAATGCTAGATCGATCTGCGGATAAACGATAAATTCTTCACCTTCATTATATGAGTAACATGCACCCAATTCACATTGGGCAGCAGCTTCAATTGCAGTTGGACAAGCACCAGATGCGCTCACAATTCCTGCCGCTAAATCAGCTGGAGTTAATCCAATCCAATCAGCCCCACTAGGGCCAGTAATTACGTTTGTATTGTAGCTATAGATCTGGTAGCAACCAGCAACTGGCTGAATAGAGATGTTTGTTCCAGGATAGTAGGAAACGAACGCTCCTGAATTAACATCTAGCAAGAGGAAACCAGTGTCGTAAATAGAACCTTCTAGGTTTGCATTTACATAAGTAGGCCCTTGAGTAGTATTTTCAAATGGACCAACTACAGCACCTACACAGTATTCGTCGTTAGCAGATGTACCAACAAAATCAGGATAACCTGGATCTGTAATACAACACACTTCAACACAAAAAGTGATTGACTCACGCTCACATCCTTGAGCATCATAAACAACAGCAGTAAAGAAACTTCCTGGCACAGCACCACCACAGGCACCTGTTATCATTCCATTACTTGCACCAACTACATCTGGCCCGTCACCTGGATTACCACCATTCACTGGATCACCATTGAATTGAACAGTTCCACCTACAGTCATCAATTCCGCTGGAACCATCAGGTTTCCAGCATCATCGTAGATTCCTACAGTGTACTCAGAATTGTCAAAGCAGTTCATACCACCTGTTGCAGATACAATCACATTTTCACAAGTATTTGCAGGGACCTGAACGGTCACTTCAATCCTGTCGAGGAATACTACCTCAACTTCAGCACCTTCGTCATAGCAATCACCTTCTGGACCACCACATATTGGGCCATCACCACCAATCCCATTCACATCAGCCAAGTAAGGCTTGATAAAGATAGGAGTACAAGTAGGGTATGTTCCATCATTCACTAATGTATTTACATTAGGGGCAGCAGGGCCAGCAGTTGCAATCAAAGCATTTGTACCTGTTCCAGAATCAAATCCAGCAGTAGCACTCCAACCCCAATGAACATCATCATATGTATTACAGCTATAAACTACATAATCATCAAATGTTACATCGACTTGATCATTCCAGCAAATCACAGTACCGCTTGCATCAGATTCAACGTTATCATATAAATTAGCACCTGTGTCATCCAAACCATCACCGGTACCTACTGCTGGACCGTTTGCAAGAGGTGCTGCCTCATCAATCAGAGAAACTTCACCAGCGTCAGATACAAGTGGACAAACTTGGTAATCCCATGTGGCTGCTCCACCAGTAATGTCAGCCCCACAACCACTATTAAGTACCAATTGATAATCTACGCAAGCACTACAAATCTCAACAGTACCTACCAAATTACCAGAAGCACCTTCAGTTATTCTTCCTGAATTGCCAATATTTACTCCATCTTCAAAAATGTCAATAACAAAAGTTTGTAACACATCTGCCACACAAACTGGGGTCATTGCCCAATCAAAATTGAAAGTACTGCCACAAGGTACATATGCTCTACCATCTGCATCCGCATCAATTGGTGCTTCATCTCCCATCATGAATGTGTCAGCATAAATTGCTCCAATTGGAGAGTTTGCTTCACCTTCATCATTGTTCAAAATCTCACAAACAGTAGAAGAAATAGCAACATCATACAAGACAGCCTGACCACAACCAGCAGTACTAACTGCTCCAGTTACCATTCCAACTGATGCCCCATTTCCATCTTGTTGATCCACAATAAACTCATAATCCCTGCCAGGGCAAGTAGTCATAGCAAGGTTAGCACACCATGTTTCGTAAGAAGATCCTGCTAGTTCCACGTTTACAGTAACGGTGGAAACTACATCCAAAGCTCCACAAGCAGCACCTGCTTCACCCACAGTAACTTGCACAAAACCTGGACAAGGCAAAGCGTTATTCGGACCTTGGTCAATACAGGCATTCACCTGCACAGTTGCTTCCCCGTTAGGACCAGTGTCACAGATCACCTCCATAGCGCCAGACCCGTCGTTACCGCTATTTAAGGCAGGGTCACCTGGCGGCTGAGTTGCATCAACAGGAATTCCCACTGTTCCGGCCCCCCAATCATGACATGCATGAATGTCGTTTACATTAGCAAAAAAGAGCATAAAAGCACACACGCAAAACAACAGCATGCTTCTACATAGATTGATAAGTGTTCTCATTAAGCAATTTTGTTTAGTTAGAAGTAAAATAAAATTTATTTAAATTTATAGTTTTATAAATTATTTAATATGTTCCAGTATATTCAAACTCAAATTTGCTAACAATTTAAGGAAAAAAACCTGTACAAATTTGTCATTTGTTGGGCTGAAATCAGGCCTGCCAAGCAGAGACCCACTAAGCTACTCTAAGACTAGGAAATTATTATCAATAGCATATACATCAATATTTTCCACACTTTATAATACGTATTGTTGGGAAAGTGACTCTGTCGCAGCTGAGCTTGTTGCCCATCCCCTCCTGAAAAAACAAACTTTGTCTTTTTTGCGACAGGCAGCTTTATGGTCAGGCAACTTATTTTCACCGCAAATATACCGAATGCGCCCATATCCTATTAAACTAACTTTGTTTTCACTTGCTATCATATTGACAATATTTAGTAACTGTAAGTTAGAAAAAGTGCCTAAAAGCATTGAGTTTCCCAACTCACATGGGCTTTATCTGAGCAAGTTTGATTCTTCCCCCCATTCAAAACTCAACCTTCAGCTAAACATAAATGTAAAAGGAGACCTTCCCCCAGGTGGCACGTTAGTTCTTCAAGAATACGTGGCAGGAAAGGCAAAAGACCTTCAAGAATTGGAAGTTTCTACAGATAAGACAAAGGAATACTCTATTAAACTCCCTGGAAAAGGCTTTTATGCCTTGAAAAAACGAAAGCAGATACTTGCCGATCTAAACTTGAGCCCCAATCAAAGCCAGATCGTGTTTTTGATCGAAAATGAATGCACAGTAACTGCAAATGTGAACTGGGATGACCTTCTCGCATCAAAGCTCCAAGGCTGCGGACCAAAAATCGGACAAGTACTACACTATCAGCGTAAGATTAGAGAACTACGAAATGAAAATGTACAAATTGAGGAAAATTGGAGTAAGGTTTCCAGTGGAAAAGTAGCCCCGATGAGCCAACAAGCCCTAAAATATGAAAAACAATATGATCGAGCTTTGATCAAATTCAAATCCGATATCAAAGCCCTTATTGCTGCTGAAGAAAAGCTCCCTATAAAAGGATTCTTGGTAGACTTTCTTGGGAATTTTGATGAACACGCTTACATTCTCGATCTAATGCAAAAGGTATGGCTGGAAGATACGACAAGCAGAGATGCCAATCTTCGATTGGCAGAATTATGGAATCAGAATGAGCAACTAATCAACCAAAAGGCACCTCACTTTAGCGGCAAAACAATTGAAGGACAGGACTTTAGTTTAAGTTCACTAGATGAGCAAGCGATCTTCCTAGTCTTTTTTACTTCTTGGTGTGAATACTGTAGACACGAAGCTGAAACCTACAAGAAAATGCATCAAAAACTTTCCCAAAAGGGCCTCAGGATGGTGGCTGTCTCACTGGATACGGATAGAGAAATCTTGCTGAAAAACTTAGCAAAATATGATGTCAAATGGGATGCTCTCATTACTACCGACCAAGGATTTAGATCAGCAATTCCTACGGAGTATATGATAAAAATGGTACCTGCAAACTTCTACATCGACAAAAACGGGATTGTTCAGCACATAAACCTGCGAGAAGACAAAATTTTGTCCGTAATTGAAGATGAATTGCGAAACTAGCTACCTTATGAACAAAAATCACCTGGGCTATCTTAGCTTCCTCGCTTTATTGGAAGGAGGAGCTGTAATGAGCTGCGAGTTGATTTCGGCAAAATTGATCGCACCTTTTTTTGGAACTTCTTTGGTTGTCTGGGCTGCTGTGTTAGGAGTGACCTTGGCAGGTCTGATGGCTGGATACTTTGTGGGAGGAATCGCTTCTAAAAGGTGGACCGGAAGTAACCTACTGTATCTTGTAATCCTACTTGGCTCGGCCTTGATGGTCTTAATGCCATTTACCGCAAATGTTGTGATGACAACTTGTATCAGACTTCCCCTTCAAGCTGGAGTTACTATTTCATTGTTCGTCTTTCTTTTCCCCGCACTGATGTGCTTTGGAATGGTATCGCCGATTTTGATTCAGTTGGCCACGGCTCATTTAAGTGATGTCGGATCCAAATCAGGGACTATTTATGGGATTTCTACCATGGGAGGTATATTGGCTGCCTTTATTGTAGGATTTTGGATCATTCCTGCCTTTGGACTTAAATGGCCATTAGTGATTTATGGTAGTTTGCTGGCAATCGGGCCTCTAGTTTCTCTACTAAAAGCCAAAAGACATTTTAGCCTACTCTTCCTGCTTGTCTATTTACCTATTCCATTTAGCAAAGCACATGCAACAAGTTCGCAAACTTTCAAAATTCAGCATATAAGTGAAGGCATTTTAGGACAAGTCAAGGTGCTAGACATCAAAATCGCAAACTACCAGAGTAGACATTTGCTGATCAACAACTTTCTGCAAACAGAGATGAATCTGCAGGATAAACAATTTTCGAGCTGGAAATTTGCACCTTATTTCGGTGCCTTAATGAGCATGTACCCAAAAGGAAGCAAAGCATTGGTTCTCGGACTAGGAGCAGGAACTCATGTAAAACAGTTGCAGAGACTAGGCATTGAAATAGATGTCGTCGAAATTGACCCTCGGATGTTTGAAGTTGCAAAAGAGTATTTTGAATTGAATGATAACTATACAAAAATACTTGATGATGGTAGACACTTTGTTAGAACCACAAAGAATAAATACGATTTGCTGATCTGGGACGCCTACGGTGGTGAAACGCCTCCTCAGCATCTTTTAACAACTGAGGCATTTAAAGAAATGAAAACACTGCTCAATCCTGGTGGATGCATTCTGATCAACTACTCAGGCTACATTAGTGGCAGAAAGGGACTCTCCACAAGGTCGATTATAAAAACTTTAGAAGAATCAGAATTGAAGGTCCAAGTCCTCACTTCCAATGCTAGAGAAAGCAAAAGAAGTAATATAATTGTAGCCTCAAAAACTGACTTGCCACTAAGCAGCATCAAGTATTCCGAAAGTAATCAATTCGAGATTGCCGATCTGAGCAAAGCGGTCCTTCCAAAATCTACCTATGCAAATCTTGATGCAATAATTTTTACAGATGACAAACCACTTCTTGACCACCTTTATCTGCCGCTATCATTAGAGCGGAAGAAAAAAAACATAGAAGCCTATGTGCAACATTTCCAAGAAAACAACATGCAACAACATAAGTAGAACATTGCTACGGATTTTTACTTTGCTCCTTTGTATTTTTCTTCTTCATCAAGATGCTACCTGCAAGGTTTTTCCTCCACATCAAGCCGAGATTTCGTTTAGATTACTATTGCTGGAATATAATGAGATTACAAACGCTGATAGATACCTAATCAAGCTGGCAAAGGAAGAGTGCAAGGACTTTGATGATAGTTGTTTAGTGGACAAAATGGAATCAAGCAGCTTAACCGCTCGCCCCAAGCAAATGCTTGACTTTGGAGATAGCTACCAATGGCAAGTAAGTGCTTATCGAGCAGATAGCTTGTTGGATCAACAAACCTATGAGTTTTCAATAGGTAAAAGTCCTCGCGTAGATGAGCGGTTGTACCGCCATCGTATCCTCAAGAAGGACAGCCTAGATAACTTAGCTGATCAATTCCTACTAGTAGATAATCTTGGAGTTTGCATTAATTCAGCTGGGGAGACTATTGCTTATTTAAAGGACTTTGATCACTTAGATGTAATGATGATGCGCCTACAACCAAATGGCAATCTCTCCTTCCTCGCCCCTAATGCTGCAATGGGAGGGACCGCGAGAAGAAATTTAGACTTTTACGAAACTGATTTGCTTGGAAATGTTAGGTATGAGACCGAACATAATGAAAGCGAAGTGCACACAGAAAATTATAAAGGATTTCATCATGATTATCATCGGAAAAAGAATGGAAACTACATCCTTATGGGCGATAGAAAGTACATTGCCCGAATGTTGTTTGCAAGAGCAGATAGCTCGCTCAAAAAACAAAGAAGCAAATCTAAAATTCCAACTATTGTAGTTGATCTAAAGAAGTTTACGAATACAGACTTGGAAAAAATGGTGAAAGACCCAAACTATTTGAAGAGTCTAGCCAAAGCAGAGAACGAAAAAGTGACCACTCTAGATGATCAAATATTATACGAATACGATAAAGCAGGAAAGCTCATTTGGCAATGGAGTTTTCTAGAACAACTACGTAAATATTACAAAGAAAAGCAGCAATCGTTTCAGATTGGAATACCCTACGCAAACATGAATGGCTTGCACTATGATGAGGACAAAGATCTAATAACCTTCTCCTGCAGAGACCTGAATCAAATCTTACAGTTGGACAGAAAATCTGGGAATATTTTGAGGGTATTTAATGCAAATGAACAACTCTACGGGTTTCCCACTCCCGTAGATCAATTGTTTGCTCGGCAACACAACCCATCTATTGTCAACGACACTATTTTGACACTTTTCAACAATAACGATATTGTCAATGGCCCTGGACAAGTAAGTAGTGTGCAAAAATGGCGAATCTATCCAGATTCTTTGTCCCTATTGTGGGAGTTTCCTTGTGAGTTTAAGGATGCGCAATTTTCCCAAAGACAAGGCTCTGTCGCTACTTTATCCGATGATCTTTATTTGGTTTGTATGGGCAATACTCCAAAGTCCTTCCTTGTCTCAAATTCCAAAGAGGTTCTCTGGGAATGCAATCACGAAATGTATGACAACGAGGCAGAGGAATGGAAATTCTATAATAAGGTAGATAGAGTGGTGCCCATTAGCTCTTTATACCCCAGTTACTTCACTTGTCAAAAGACAGCTGGTTTAAACCAGATTAGGGTCAATAATGAGGGTGATGCCCACAATCAAATTCAGTGGCAGATAATCTCGGCAAAGGATGAAGAAGTTCTTGCCAGTGGATCTCTCAATATAAAGGCCCAACAGTCTCAAGGTATTGAACTAGCTAAACGCATAAGAGAAACAAAAACGGGAAACTATCTCATCAAGCTGATCGCCTTAACCGACAGCAATCACCCTAAATGGTACTGCCTAAAGATCTCAGAAGGCGAATGGACTTTGTATGAAAGAGAATCATAATAGCACTACAGCTAGCAAAAGAAGTCTCTTCAGTATTCGCATTATGCAGACAATCTTTTCAATGCCATTGAAAGCTCCCACATAGTTGAATAAACTATGGATATTGCAAGTTCCCTACACTAAACTTGCTGACATTGAACTTGTAGAGATTAAAATCTGCTACTGTTACATGCCCATCCAAATTCACATCCGCACCTTGCACAAGGTAAGTGAACAGACTTGCTGATTGTAAACGATAGACATTGTAATCTAGGAACGTATTGATCCCATTGGAATCAAAGTCTCCTGCACGCATACAATACTTTGAGCCTACTTGTATCAAACTACCTACTCCCATCGCCTGTGTAGACGAAGATGAAAAATCGTAAGAGGAGGTGTTTGGCAGATTAAGTGTTCCTGCACTCATCACATCGAGGTGATTGCGATGACGAACAACTATAAAATACGGCCTTCCATGGTCAAGTGTCGCAAAAGTTAAGCCTGGCAATCCATCGACGTCCGCAATTTGACCACTTTGTAATAAGAGGCCAGCCTGCCTTTCCTTTAGGATTTGATTTTGATCCCAGATCTCAACCAGAACCCAATCAACGACATCATGGGGCATTACAGTGACAGACTCATTTCCATAATAATTCCATGGAGCAGTTTGGTAAGGCTGTGTATTTGGTAAAAGTCCAATGCTGTTTATAGTATTAACCATTGTAGAGCCTGCAGTAGGGCCTTGTAAAAAGACGTCCACTTGCACCCGCATGGCGCAGATTCCCACCTCCACCTGATGACTTACAGTCGATGAACAAGCACCGCTACCCACTGAATATTGTACAGAATACAGGCCAGAGGGTAAATTTGCAGGATCAAATTGATTTGTTGAAACTCCAGAAGTTCCAGACCAAGAACCTCCAATATCACCTGTAACAAATGAATCCAGGTTGATAGGAGCATCGCAAGGAGATAGAACGACACTTGGTGGATTCCAAGCTGCATTTGCTCCCTCGTCCACAGAAATAGTATAGGTTTCTGTATCACAGATGTTTGGAGATCCCACAGAATAAGTTATCGTATAGCTTCCAGCAGCTGAGGGGCTAAACATGCCACTCGCATTAACATCAGTTCCAGACCAGCTTCCCCCAGTATTGCCTGTCACTAATGGCACGAGATCTACTGAACCTGCACAATACGCAAAGCTCGCTGGCGGTGACCAACTTGGATCCAAGCCTAAGGTGCTTACAACAATTCTTGCACTTGCCATTTGTCCAATATTGCCTCCACAGACAGAATATACTTCCACTTCATAATCAGTACAATTGTCTAACCCACTGATCGAAGATGAGTTGGTGTTACCAACATAGTTAGACGTCCATGAACTAGTGCCCACTTTCCTGTACTGCAAATAGTAGTTGCCTGCTGCAGCCTGCGAGACCCAAGACAAACTACTTGAGTTACTGGTAGCATTTGAAGCAGTAAGATTCTGTGGGTAAGGACAATCTGGCTCTACAATTTCAAAGCCGCCTCTTTCATTTCCAATCACAAATTCGGGATGCCCATCTCCATTCAAGTCGGCACCGGAGCAAGCACTAAAAGTATTTCCGTTACCAGAATATCCAAAGTATGATGAACTCAATACTGGATAAGTATCATGTATGGTCAAACCTGCAGTTCCAAACTGGTAGATTTCTCCTTCTTCGGATCCAACAAACAAACACATTTCATTTGTGGGTCCATACTCTGTTGCAAAAATACTAGTGTACCCTTCAATGCCCAATGAATTATCAATAGAAATTTGACCTAAGTTTCCTGTCTTCAAAACATAATTAAAACTAGAAGCTGAACCCTTATTTTCATAGTAGTTTATGTTTCCATTCTTTTCACCCACTAAAACATCCAGATCTCCATCAGAATCGAAATCAACCAAACACGGAGTTGGAAACGCACCAGGAGTCAAGGTTAAGCTCCCTGCATCAAGTGTAAAATTGCCTGAATTGTTCCTAACCAAATAGACCTCACCATAAGTAGAGTTGCCAAGCAACATGTCTTCATCCCCATCCCCATCTATATCACCAAATGTAGGTGCTAGGTCTTCAAACTGATAAACACTGAGCCCCTGCCAATCTTTACTTATCAACTGATAAGCAGCTACAGTTGAAGATCCTACATTTTCATACAATGCCAATTGACCATAATACTCATTAGTAATGTGATTGTTATACTTCATATTACCCACCACGATATCTTGCAAACCATCACCATTATAATCGTAGAAAACTGGTTTAGCATTTGTACCTACATCAAGCATTTCATCAACTAAAAATGCATCCTTCTGATAGTTAAAAGTTGGATCCGTATCGGTGGCAGCATTCTCATAATACCAAGTGCAATAATAATTCTCAGTAGAATTACCCTTGCCGTTACTGGCAGAAATCCAGTCTCTCACACCATCATTGTTTACATCTACATGATAATTTGCTGGGAAGAAACGAACGTTGGAAGTATAGTCATAGGAAGGAAAAGCATAGTCTTGAGAAATCATATCTGCTAAGACGGAAGAAGGCCCACCATTCGTAAGCAAATTGGTTTCACCCCAAGACTGATCCGTGATCATAAGGTCCAAATCCCCATCTCCATCATTATCCAAAGCCATAACAGACGCCCCGGGATGTAATACAGATCCACTTTTTTGATAGCCATCTTTGCCCTTGCTATCTAATTGAAGCACCTCCTTCCTCTCAGGCACCAAAAAAGCAGAGTAGGAATCGAAAGCATCATCACCTTGGTTTGCTGCAGGTGGTGTAGCTGGACAAGAATTCAGATTCACCACAATATCAGCAAAAGGCTTCTCAAACTGCCCCCAGCACCAGCTATCCAATTGAAATTCATCAATATCACAACCACCGCCATTCTCAACGGATTGATTTTCATAATATTGGATGTAATCTCCACTAAAATCAAAATTCAAAATGTCGAGATCACCATCACCATTAACATCTATGAAGCTAGATATATCCTTATATTGATTAAAGACAGGATTTCCACTGACATCTTCTAAAGGATAGGCATACAGTGAATAACCTCCAGAGGAGTTACCTTCATAAACCCTCACATCATCATTGCCTCCGTAAGTATAAATATCCTTTATGCCATCGCAATTAAAATCAACCAGCAAAGCCCAGTTGCTCATTATTGGAAATTTACTTTCATACTGAGGAGCATGGATGTAGCTTATTGATCCAACTGAGCCAGAATGCAAGAAGGTAAGGACTTTACTTCCGACCCGGTCAAATACAAATAGGTCATCAGCGCCATCACCGTTGAAATCTATGTTCGAAAACTGTGGTTTATTCAAGCCACCAACAAATGGAAAATCCAAGGACATTCCATTTTCAGTGAAACTTACTTGGCTTCTATTGTATTCATTTTGAGCCAGTGTGACTAAATTTATACACAGTAGTAACAATATGGGTACAAAAGCAGTTCTCATTATCGAAGACATTTTAGCAGAAGAAAAAGACAGAAAAGTTAATGCATTAACAGCTATAAAATAGCATCTTGTGCCTCTGAAGATAGCCATTTTCTCGCTAATTTCATATAAAAGATTCTCTGAAAGTGGTGAAAGAGCCTTTTGGAAGGAGATTTACAATCGGGGATCTTACTCAGCGTAAGTAGTGATTAGTTTAATGTAGTTAATGTATATAATGACAGAAATCACAATAAAATGAAGAAACTAATTTATACGGGCTTGTTAACCTGTATGGTTCTTTCAATGCCAATCCAAAACTGGGCGCAAAACAAATTGTACCCAATCGGAAATCTTAGCTTCAATAGTCCGATTTCTGATCTATATTCCTACACTGATGAAGAGGGAAAAGAGTTTGCAATTTTATCGCTCGAAGCTGGCATTTCCATTGTTGATCTTTCAAATCCAACAGAACCTGTAGAACTTTGGATGCTAAATCGCCCCCAAACAACTTATAGGGATACTAAGACACTTGGGCACTATGCGTACAGTGTTAACGAAGAAGGAGAAGGACTGGAAATTGTTGATTTATCAGATCTCAGTTCTGAGCCACAAAGTACTTTTTGGGAAGGAGAAGGCATCTTGCAAACTGCACACAACCTCTTTATCACAGAAGAAAATTCCAGAGCTTATGTATTTGGAGCAAATACTAGCGGTGGGGTGATGGTCTTGGATTTATCAGATCCAACTGCACCTGAGCTACTTGGAGAATACAATCAATTTTATGTTGATGACGGCTTTGTGTATAATGACATTCTATATGCTGCGCTAATTTATGAAGGCAAGCTAGGAGTATTTGATCTCACTGAGCCTTCTAACCCGCTGCCTATTGCCTTAGAAGAGACTCCTGGAAGTACTACTCACTCTTGTTCGGTAAACAGCTTAGGATTTACTTTGTTTGTCACTGACGAAGTACCAGACGGCGGAATCACTTCATATGACATTTCTAATGTAGAAAATCAAATCAAAGAATTAGCTACCTTTAACTCGGATCATAGTGAGTTATCCATTCCCAATAAAGTGTACAGCAAAGACTCCTACCTATACATAGCCCATTACCGAGATGGATTGATTGTTTTAGACGCTTCAAATCCTGATACATTTGTAGAGATAGCCCGTTATGATACGTCACTATTAGAAGGCAACGGTAAGGAAGGCTGTGTAGGAGCTTCTGTCTCACTTGACTCAGGCTATATTATTACGGCAGATCTAAATGGGGGGCTTATGATTTTTTGTCCTGAGATTTTGCCTGCTTGCTTTCTCAACGGAACCGTTGTAGACGCAGAAACAGGAGGTCCAATTTTTAATGCAAACATAGAAATCGTCGAAGCGGAGGTGATTGCTAAGACAGGATTTACTGGCACTTACACAGCAGGGGTCGCCAATCAGCAGAACTATACGGTATTAGTGAGTCATCCCAATTTCTGTAGCATTACCTATGAAAACCTATGCCTCATCAATGGAAACACTATTCAATTGGATGTTGAACTATCAGCAATTTCGGCAGATTGCACACCGTATGAAGAGGACATGTCATCCAATTGCCCTGATTCTACGGAATTGACATTCTGCGATGTAGTTACGAACGATGAGACAATACGCCATGTCCAAAACATTGAGATACATCCCAACCCATGCTCAGACATGATACGCATACAAACTGCTAATCCTGTAGGAAACTGGTCTATTCTAAATCTGCAGGGACAACTTGTGAAAAGCGGACTGACAAACAATCACGATGCTCAGTTAGATATCAACAATCTAAAGGTGGGAATATATATAATTGAATTGCAATCAGATACGCACAGGGAAGAAGCTAAATTTGTAAAATTCTGATCCCATGCTCGCTAAAGAATCGTTCACTTAAGACTCAAAAAGGAATGCTGCTTTGTTAAAATAACAAGGAAAAAGCAAGAAATCGAAATAGAAATAGTTTTGACCTCAAAATCAAGAGCAGCCAATCAAGCAATAACCCAAATTGCAAACCTAAGTTATCTCGCAGCCTCTAAAACGGCTTAGCACAAAAATAAATATCTTCGGTGTCCATTAAAGCATAGCGCTTGATTAAATCAGGACTCAGATCCTTCACAAAGGGGTCAACTCTGACCAAAAAGCCTGCTTCCTCTAGTCGATCTCGTTTATCAAGACCGTAGGTTCGAACGTGATCCTCTTGGCCAAATTTTGCTTTCATTACCAAGGGATCATCGGTTTCTAAGTCTTCAATTGTGCGTTCACTTAAATGATCAACAGGGGTTTGTAAAATGGCCCACCCTCCTGGACTTAGCACCCGAAAAAGCTCCCTCATTGCTTGAGCGTCATTTCGAATATGCTCCAAGACATGATTGCAGAGGATAGCATCAAAGCTGTTCTCAGGATATTGAATATCAGTTATATCCATTTGTACCATCGCATTCGGCATCTCAATATCTGCACTCAGATAATCAATATTGGAACAAGCCTTCAATCGCTCTTGAAGCATATGCTCGGGTGCAATATGTAGTAGTCGAATGTCCTCCTTAAAAATGTTAGTTTTCTCCTCAAGATAAATCCATAAGAGCCGATGCCTCTCCAAGCTGAGACACCAAGGACAGAG
>NW_027520204.1:0-27530 GCF_051989625.1 Stigmatopora argus
CTACTATCGCCGTTTACCCGGCCTGTGTAAGAGTCACAACTACTATGGCCGTTTACCCGGCCTGTGTAAGAGTCACAACTACTATCGCCGTTTACCCGGCCTGTGTAAGAGTCACATCTACTATCGCCGTTTACCCGGCATGTGTAAGAGTCACAACTACTATGGCCGTTTACCCGGCCTGTGTAAGAGTCACAACTACTATGGCCGTTTACCCGGCCTGTGTAAGAGTCACAACTACTATCGCCGTTTACCCGGCCTGTGTAAGAGTCACATCTACTATCGCCGTTTACCCGGCCTGTGTAAGAGTCACAACTACTATGGCCGTTTACCCGGCCTGTGTAAGAGTCACAACTACTATGGCCGTTTACCCGGCCTGTGTAAGAGTCACAACTACTATCGCCGTTTACCCGGCCTGTGTAAGAGTCACATCTACTATCGACCGTTTACCCGGCCTGTGTAAGAGTCACAACTACTATGCCGTTTACCCGGCCTGTGTAAGAGTCACAACTACTATGGCCGTTTACCCGGCCTGTGTAAGAGTCACAACTACTATCGCCGTTTACCCGGCCTGTGTAAGAGTCACATCTACTATCGCCGTTTACCCGGCCTGTGTAAGAGTCACAACTACTATGGCCGTTTACCCGGCCTGTGTAAGAGTCACAACTACTATGGCCGTTTACCCGGCCTGTGTAAGAGTCCACAACTACTATCGCCGTTTACCCGGCCTGTGTAAGAGTCACATCTACTATCGCCGTTTACCCGGCCTGTGTAAGAGTCACAACTACTATCGCCGTTTACCCGGCCTGTGTAAGAGTCACAACTACTATGGCCGTTTACCCGGCCTGTGTAAGAGTCACAACTACTATCGCCGTTTACCCGGCCTGTGTAAGAGTCACATCTACTATCGCCGTTTACCCGGCCTGTGTAAGAGTCACAACTACTATGGCCGTTTACCCGGCCTGTGTAAGAGTCACAACTACTATCGCCGTTTACCCGGCCTGTGTAAGAGTCACATCTACTATCGCCGTTTACCCGGCCTGTGTAAGAGTCACAACTACTATGGCCGTTTACCCGGCCTGTGTAAGAGTCACAACTACTATGGCCGTTTACCCGGCCTGTGTAAGAGTCACAACTACTATGGCCGTTTACCCGGCCTGTGTAAGAGTCACAACTACTATCGCCGTTTACCCGGCCTGTGTAAGAGTCACAACTACTATCGCCGTTTACCCGGCCTGTGTAAGAGTCACAACTACTATGGCCGTTTACCCGGCCTGTGTAAGAGTCACAACTACTATGGCCGTTTACCCGGCCTGTGTAAGAGTCACAACTACTATGGCCGTTTACCCGGCCTGTGTAAGAGTCACAACTACTATCGCCGTTTACCCGGCCTGTGTAAGAGTCACATCTACTATCGCCGTTTACCCGGCCTGTGTAAGAGTCACAACTACTATGGCCGTTTACCCGGCCTGTGTAAGAGTCACAACTACTATGGCCGTTTACCCGGCCTGTGTAAGAGTCACAACTACTATCGCCGTTTACCCGGCCTGTGTAAGAGTCACATCTACTATCACCGTTTACCCGGCCTGTGTAAGAGTCACAACTACTATGGCCGTTTACCCGGCCTGTGTAAGAGTCACAACTACTATGGCCGTTTACCCGGCCTGTGTAAGAGTCACAACTACTATCGCCGTTTACCCGGCCTGTGTAAGAGTCACATCTACTATCGCCGTTTACCCGGCCTGTGTAAGAGTCACAACTACTATGGCCGTTTACCCGGCCTGTGTAAGAGTCACAACTACTATGGCCGTTTACCCGGCCTGTGTAAGAGTCACAACTACTATCGCCGTTTACCCGGCCTGTGTAAGAGTCACATCTACTATCACCGTTTACCCGGCCTGTGTAAGAGTCACAACTACTATCGCCGTTTACCCGGCCTGTGTAAGAGTCACAACTACTATGGCCGTTTACCCGGCCTGTGTAAGAGTCACAACTACTATCGCCGTTTACCCGGCCTGTGTAAGAGTCACATCTACTATCGCCGTTTACCCGGCCTGTGTAAGAGTCACAACTACTATGCCGTTTACCCGGCCTGTGTAAGAGTCACAACTACTATGGCCGTTTACCCGGCCTGTGTAAGAGTCACAACTACTATCGCCGTTTACCCGGCCTGTGTAAGAGTCACATCTACTATCGCCGTTTACCCGGCCTGTGTAAGAGTCACAACTACTATGGCCGTTTACCCGGCCTGTGTAAGAGTCACAACTACTATGGCCGTTTACCCCGGCCTGTGTAAGAGTCACAACTACTATCGCCGTTTACCCGGCCTGTGTAAGAGTCACATCTACTATCACCGTTTACCCGGCCTGTGTAAGAGTCACAACTACTATGGCCGTTTACCCGGCCTGTGTAAGAGTCACAACTACTATGGCCGTTTACCCGGCCTGTGTAAGAGTCACAACTACTATCGTCGTTTACCCGGCCTGTGTAAGAGTCACATCTACTATCGCCGTTTACCCGGCCTGTGTAAGAGTCACAACTACTATCGCCGTTTACCCGGCCTGTGTAAGAGTCACATCTACTATCGCCGTTTACCCGGCCTGTGTAAGAGTCACAACTACTATGGCCGTTTACCCGGCCTGTGTAAGAGTCACAACTACTATGGCCGTTTACCCGGCCTGTGTAAGAGTCACAACTACTATCGCCGTTTACCCGGCCTGTGTAAGAGTCACATCTACTATCGCCGTTTACCCGGCCTGTGTAAGAGTCACAACTACTATCGCCGTTTACCCGGCCTGTGTAAGAGTCACATCTACTATCGCCGTTTACCCGGCCTGTGTAAGAGTCACAACTACTATGGCCGTTTACCCGGCCTGTGTAAGAGTCACAACTACTATGGCCGTTTACCCGGCCTGTGTAAGAGTCACAACTACTATCGCCGTTTACCCGGCCTGTGTAAGAGTCACAACTACTATGGCCGTTTACCCGGCCTGTGTAAGAGTCACAACTACTATCGCCGTTTACCCGGCCTGTGTAAGAGTCACATCTACTATCGCCGTTTACCCGGCCTGTGTAAGAGTCACAACTACTATGGCCGTTTACCCGGCCTGTGTAAGAGTCACAACTACTATGGCCGTTTACCCGGCCTGTGTAAGAGTCACAACTACTATGGCCGTTTACCCGGCCTGTGTAAGAGTCACAACTACTATCGCCGTTTACCCGGCCTGTGTAAGAGTCACATCTACTATCGCCGTTTACCCGGCCTGTGTAAGAGTCACAACTACTATGGCCGTTTACCCGGCCTGTGTAAGAGTCACAACTACTATGGCCGTTTACCCGGCCTGTGTAAGAGTCACAACTACTATCGTCCGTTTACCCGGCCTGTGTAAGAGTCACATCTACTATCGCCGTTTACCCGGCCTGTGTAAGAGTCACAACTACTATCGCCGTTTACCCGGCCTGTGTAAGAGTCACATCTACTATCGCCGTTTACCCGGCCTGTGTAAGAGTCACAACTACTATGGCCGTTTACCCGGCCTGTGTAAGAGTCACAACTACTATCGTCGTTTACCCGGCCTGTGTAAGAGTCACATCTACTATCGCCGTTTACCCGGCCTGTGTAAGAGTCACAACTACTATCGCCGTTTACCCGGCCTGTGTAAGAGTCACATCTACTATCGCCGTTTACCCGGCCTGTGTAAGAGTCACAACTACTATGGCCGTTTACCCGGCCTGTGTAAGAGTCACAACTACTATCGCCGTTTACCCGGCCTGTGTAAGAGTCACAACTACTATCGCCGTTTACCCGGCCTGTGTAAGAGTCACAACTACTATGGCCGTTTACCCGGCCTGTGTAAGAGTCACAACTACTATCGCCGTTTACCCGGCCTGTGTAAGAGTCACATCTACTATCGCCGTTTACCCGGCCTGTGTAAGAGTCACAACTACTATGGCCGTTTACCCGGCCTGTGTAAGAGTCACAACTACTATGGCCGTTTACCCGGCCTGTGTAAGAGTCACAACTACTATGGCCGTTTACCCGGCCTGTGTAAGAGTCACAACTACTATCGCCGTTTACCCGGCCTGTGTAAGAGTCACATCTACTATCGCCGTTTACCCGGCCTGTGTAAGAGTCACAACTACTATGGCCGTTTACCCGGCCTGTGTAAGAGTCACAACTACTATGGCCGTTTACCCCGGCCTGTGTAAGAGTCACAACTACTATCGCCGTTTACCCGGCCTGTGTAAGAGTCACATCTACTATCGCCGTTTACCCGGCCTGTGTAAGAGTCACAACTACTATGGCCGTTTACCCGGCCTGTGTAAGAGTCACAACTACTATGGCCGTTTACCCGGCCTGTGTAAGAGTCACAACTACTATCGCCGTTTACCCGGCCTGTGTAAGAGTCACAACTACTATGGCCGTTTACCCGGCCTGTGTAAGAGTCACAACTACTATCGCCGTTTACCCGGCCTGTGTAAGAGTCACATCTACTATCGCCGTTTACCCGGCCTGTGTAAGAGTCACAACTACTATCGCCGTTTACCCGGCCTGTGTAAGAGTCACAACTACTATGGCCGTTTACCCGGCCTGTGTAAGAGTCACAACTACTATCGCCGTTTACCCGGCCTGTGTAAGAGTCACAACTACTATGGCCGTTTACCCGGCCTGTGTAAGAGTCACAACTACTATCGCCGTTTACCCGGCCTGTGTAAGAGTCACATCTACTATCGCCGTTTACCCGGCCTGTGTAAGAGTCACAACTACTATGGCCGTTTACCCGGCCTGTGTAAGAGTCACAACTACTATGGCCGTTTACCCGGCCTGTGTAAGAGTCACAACTACTATCGCCGTTTACCCGGCCTGTGTAAGAGTCACATCTACTATGGCCGTTTACCCGGCCTGTGTAAGAGTCACAACTACTATGGCCGTTTACCCGGCCTGTGTAAGAGTCACAACTACTATCGCCGTTTACCCGGCCTGTGTAAGAGTCACATCTACTATGGCCGTTTACCCGGCCTGTGTAAGAGTCACAACTACTATGGCCGTTTACCCGGCCTGTGTAAGAGTCACAACTACTATGGCCGTTTACCCGGCCTGTGTAAGAGTCACAACTACTATGGCCGTTTACCCGGCCTGTGTAAGAGTCACAACTACTATCGCCGTTTACCCGGCCTGTGTAAGAGTCACATCTACTATGGCCGTTTACCTGGCCTGTGTAAGAGTCACAACTACTATGGCCGTTTACCCGGCCTGTGTAAGAGTCACAACTACTATGGCCGTTTACCCGGCCTGTGTAAGAGTCACAACTACTATCGCCGTTTACCCGGCCTGTGTAAGAGTCACATCTACTATCGCCGTTTACCCGGCCTGTGTAAGAGTCACAACTACTATCGCCGTTTACCCGGCCTGTGTAAGAGTCACAACTACTATGGCCGTTTACCCGGCCTGTGTAAGAGTCACAACTACTATCGCCGTTTACCCGGCCTGTGTAAGAGTCACATCTACTATCGCCGTTTACCCGGCCTGTGTAAGAGTCACAAATACTATCGCCGTTTACCCGGCCTGTGTAAGAGTCACAACTACTATGGCCGTTTACCCGGCCTGTGTAAGAGTCACAACTACTATCGCCGTTTACCCGGCCTGTGTAAGAGTCACATCTACTATCGCCGTTTGCCCGGCCTGTGTAAGAGTCACAACTACTATGGCCGTTTACCCGGCCTGTGTAAGAGTCACAACTACTATCGCCGTTTACCCGGCCTGTGTAAGAGTCACATCTACTATCGCCGTTTACCCGGCCTGTGTAAGAGTCACAACTACTATGGCCGTTTACCCGGCCTGTGTAAGAGTCACAACTACTATGGCCGTTTACCCGGCCTGTGTAAGAGTCACAACTACTATCGCCGTTTACCCGGCCTGTGTAAGAGTCACATCTACTATCGCTGTTTACCCGGCCTGTGTAAGAGTCACAACTACTATCGCCGTTTACCCGGCCTGTGTAAGAGTCACTACTACTATGGCCGTTTACCCGGCCTGTGTAAGAGTCACAACTACTATCGCCGTTTACCCGGCCTGTGTAAGAGTCACATCTACTATCGCCGTTTACCCGGCCTGTGTAAGAGTCACAACTACTATGGCCGTTTACCCGGCCTGTGTAAGAGTCACAACTACTATGGCCGTTTACCCGGCCTGTGTAAGAGTCACAACTACTATCGCCGTTTACCCGGCCTGTGTAAGAGTCACATCTACTATCGCCGTTTACCCGGCCTGTGTAAGAGTCACAACTACTATGGCCGTTTACCCGGCCTGTGTAAGAGTCACAACTACTATGGCCGTTTACCCGGCCTGTGTAAGAGTCACAACTACTATCGCCGTTTACCCGGCCTGTGTAAGAGTCACATCTACTATCACCGTTTACCCGGCCTGTGTAAGAGTCACAACTACTATGGCCGTTTACCCGGCCTGTGTAAGAGTCACAACTACTATGGCCGTTTACCCGGCCTGTGTAAGAGTCACAACTACTATCGTCGTTTACCCGGCCTGTGTAAGAGTCACATCTACTATCGCCGTTTACCCGGCCTGTGTAAGAGTCACAACTACTATCGCCGTTTACCCGGCCTGTGTAAGAGTCACATCTACTATCGCCGTTTACCCGGCCTGTGTAAGAGTCACAACTACTATGGCCGTTTACCCGGCCTGTGTAAGAGTCACAACTACTATGGCCGTTTACCCGGCCTGTGTAAGAGTCACAACTACTATCGTCGTTTACCCGGCCTGTGTAAGAGTCACATCTACTATCGCCGTTTACCCGGCCTGTGTAAGAGTCACAACTACTATCGCCGTTTACCCGGCCTGTGTAAGAGTCACATCTACTATCGCCGTTTACCCGGCCTGTGTAAGAGTCACAACTACTATGGCCGTTTACCCGGCCTGTGTAAGAGTCACAACTACTATGGCCGTTTACCCGGCCTGTGTAAGAGTCACAACTACTATCGCCGTTTACCCGGCCTGTGTAAGAGTCACAACTACTATGGCCGTTTACCCCGGCCTGTGTAAGAGTCACAACTACTATCGCCGTTTACCCGGCCTGTGTAAGAGTCACATCTACTATCGCCGTTTACCCGGCCTGTGTAAGAGTCACAACTACTATGGCCGTTTACCCCGGCCTGTGTAAGAGTCACAACTACTATGGCCGTTTACCCGGCCTGTGTAAGAGTCACAACTACTATGGCCGTTTACCCGGCCTGTGTAAGAGTCACAACTACTATCGCCGTTTACCCGGCCTGTGTAAGAGTCACATCTACTATCGCCGTTTACCCGGCCTGTGTAAGAGTCACAACTACTATGGCCGTTTACCCGGCCTGTGTAAGAGTCACAACTACTATGGCCGTTTACCCGGCCTGTGTAAGAGTCACAACTACTATCGTCGTTTACCCGGCCTGTGTAAGAGTCACATCTACTATCGCCGTTTACCCGGCCTGTGTAAGAGTCACAACTACTATCGCCGTTTACCCGGCCTGTGTAAGAGTCACATCTACTATCGCCGTTTACCCGGCCTGTGTAAGAGTCACAACTACTATGGCCGTTTACCCGGCCTGTGTAAGAGTCACAACTACTATCGTCGTTTACCCGGCCTGTGTAAGAGTCACATCTACTATCGCCGTTTACCCGGCCTGTGTAAGAGTCACAACTACTATCGCCGTTTACCCGGCCTGTGTAAGAGTCACATCTACTAACGCCGTTTACCCGGCCTGTGTAAGAGTCACAACTACTATGGCCGTTTACCCGGCCTGTGTAAGAGTCACAACTACTATGGCCGTTTACCCGGCCTGTGTAAGAGTCACAACTACTATCGCCGTTTACCCGGCCTGTGTAAGAGTCACAACTACTATGGCCGTTTACCCGGCCTGTGTAAGAGTCACAACTACTATCGCCGTTTACCCGGCCTGTGTAAGAGTCACATCTACTATCGCCGTTTACCCGGCCTGTGTAAGAGTCACAACTACTATGGCCGTTTACCCGGCCTGTGTAAGAGTCACAACTACTATGGCCGTTTACCCGGCCTGTGTAAGAGTCACAACTACTATGGCCGTTTACCCGGCCTGTGTAAGAGTCACAACTACTATCGCCGTTTACCCGGCCTGTGTAAGAGTCACATCTACTATCGCCGTTTACCCGGCCTGTGTAAGAGTCACAACTACTATGGCTGTTTGCCCGGCCTGTGTAAGAGTCACAACCTCTATGGCCGTTTACCCGGCCTGTGTAAGAGTCACAACTACTATCGCCGTTTACCCGGCCTGTGTAAGAGTCACAACTACTATGGCCGTTTACCCGGCCTGTGTAAGAGTCACAACTACTATCGCCGTTTACCCGGCCTGTGTAAGAGTCACATCTACTATCGCCGTTTACCCGGCCTGTGTAAGAGTCACAACTACTATCGCCGTTTACCCGGCCTGTGTAAGAGTCACAACTACTATGGCCGTTTACCCGGCCTGTGTAAGAGTCACAACTACTATCGCCGTTTACCCGGCCTGTGTAAGAGTCACAACTACTATGGCCGTTTACCCGGCCTGTGTAAGAGTCACAACTACTATCGCCGTTTACCCGGCCTGTGTAAGAGTCACATCTACTATCGCCGTTTACCCGGCCTGTGTAAGAGTCACAACTACTATGGCCGTTTACCCGGCCTGTGTAAGAGTCACAACTACTATGGCCGTTTACCCGGCCTGTGTAAGAGTCACAACTACTATCGCCGTTTACCCGGCCTGTGTAAGAGTCACATCTACTATGGCCGTTTACCCGGCCTGTGTAAGAGTCACAACTACTATGGCCGTTTACCCGGCCTGTGTAAGAGTCGCAACTACTATCGCCGTTTACCCGGCCTGTGTAAGAGTCACATCTACTATCGCCGTTTACCCGGCCTGTGTAAGAGTCACAACTACTATGGCCGTTTACCCGGCCTGTGTAAGAGTCACAACTACTATCGCCGTTTACCCGGCCTGTGTAAGAGTCACAACTACTATGGCCGTTTACCCGGCCTGTGTAAGAGTCACAACTACTATCGCCGTTTACCCGGCCTGTGTAAGAGTCACATCTACTATGGCCGTTTACCCGGCCTGTGTAAGAGTCACAACTACTATGGCCGTTTACCCGGCCTGTGTAAGAGTCACAACTACTATGGCCGTTTACCCGGCCTGTGTAAGAGTCACAACTACTATCGCCGTTTACCCGGCCTGTGTAAGAGTCACATCTACTATGGCCGTTTACCTGGCCTGTGTAAGAGTCACAACTACTATGGCCGTTTACCCGGCCTGTGTAAGAGTCACAACTACTATGGCCGTTTACCCGGCCTGTGTAAGAGTCACAACTACTATCGCCGTTTACCCGGCCTGTGTAAGAGTCACATCTACTATCGCCGTTTACCCGGCCTGTGTAAGAGTCACAACTACTATCGCCGTTTACCCGGCCTGTGTAAGAGTCACAACTACTATGGCCGTTTACCCGGCCTGTGTAAGAGTCACAACTACTATCGCCGTTTACCCGGCCTGTGTAAGAGTCACATCTACTATCGCCGTTTACCCGGCCTGTGTAAGAGTCACAAATACTATCGCCGTTTACCCGGCCTGTGTAAGAGTCACAACTACTATGGCCGTTTACCCGGCCTGTGTAAGAGTCACAACTACTATCGCCGTTTACCCGGCCTGTGTAAGAGTCACATCTACTATCGCCGTTTACCCGGCCTGTGTAAGAGTCACAACTACTATGGCCGTTTACCCGGCCTGTGTAAGAGTCACAACTACTATGGCCGTTTACCCGGCCTGTGTAAGAGTCACAACTACTATCGCCGTTTACCCGGCCTGTGTAAGAGTCACATCTACTATCGCCGTTTACCCGGCCTGTGTAAGAGTCACAACTACTATGGCCGTTTACCCGGCCTGTGTAAAAGTCACAACTACTATGGCCGTTTACCCGGCCTGTGTAAGAGTCACAACTACTATGGCCGTTTACCCGGCCTGTGTAAGAGTCACATCTACTATCGCCGTTTACCCGGCCTGTGTAAGAGTCACAACTACTATGGCCGTTTACCCGGCCTGTGTAAGAGTCACAACTACTATCGCCGTTTACCCGGCCTGTGTAAGAGTCACAACTACTATGGCCGTTTACCCGGCCTGTGTAAGAGTCACAACTACTATCGCCGTTTACCCGGCCTGTGTAAGAGTCACATCTACTATGGCCGTTTACCCGGCCTGTGTAAGAGTCACAACTACTATGGCCGTTTACCCGGCCTGTGTAAGAGTCACAACTACTATGGCCGTTTACCCGGCCTGTGCAAGAGTCACAACTACTATCGCCGTTTACCCGGCCTGTGTAAGAGTCACATCTACTATGGCCGTTTACCTGGCCTGTGTAAGAGTCACAACTACTATGGCCGTTTACCCGGCCTGTGTAAGAGTCACAACTACTATGGCCGTTTACCCGGCCTGTGTAAGAGTCACAACTACTATCGCCGTTTACCCGGCCTGTGTAAGAGTCACATCTACTATCGCCGTTTACCCGGCCTGTGTAAGAGTCACAACTACTATCGCCGTTTACCCGGCCTGTGTAAGAGTCACAACTACTATGGCCGTTTACCCGGCCTGTGTAAGAGTCACAACTACTATCGCCGTTTACCCGGCCTGTGTAAGAGTCACATCTACTATCGCCGTTTACCCGGCCTGTGTAAGAGTCACAAATACTATCGCCGTTTACCCGGCCTGTGTAAGAGTCACAACTACTATGGCCGTTTACCCGGCCTGTGTAAGAGTCACAACTACTATCGCCGTTTACCCGGCCTGTGTAAGAGTCACATCTACTATCGCCGTTTACCCGGCCTGTGTAAGAGTCACAACTACTATGGCCGTTTACCCGGCCTGTGTAAGAGTCACAACTACTATGGCCGTTTACCCGGCCTGTGTAAGAGTCACAACTACTATCGCCGTTTACCCGGCCTGTGTAAGAGTCACATCTACTATCGCCGTTTACCCGGCCTGTGTAAGAGTCACAACTACTATGGCCGTTTACCCGGCCTGTGTAAAAGTCACAACTACTATGGCCGTTTACCCGGCCTGTGTAAGAGTCACAACTACTATGGCCGTTTACCCGGCCTGTGTAAGAGTCACATCTACTATCGCCGTTTACCCGGCCTGTGTAAGAGTCACAACTACTATGGCCGTTTACCCGGCCTGTGTAAGAGTCACAACTACTATCGCCGTTTACCCGGCCTGTGTAAGAGTCACATCTACTATCGCCGTTTACCCGGCCTGTGTAAGAGTCACAACTACTATCGCCGTTTACCCGGCCTGTGTAAGAGTCACAACTACTATGGCCGTTTACCCGGCCTGTGTAAGAGTCACAACTACTATGGCCGTTTACCCGGCCTGTGTAAGAGTCACAACTACTATGGCCGTTTACCCGGCCTGTGTAAGATTGGATTGGATTGGATAACTTTATTCATCCCGTATTCGGGAAATTTCGTTGTTCCAGTGGCAAGAGGGTGAGGATGCAGGAATAGGAAAGGCATTTTAGACATAAATAGATAGGTAATAGATAGGTAATAAGTAGGTCAAGAAATAAATACATGAATAAATATATAATCAAATAAGCGTGTTGCTTAGGACATATATACATACATACATACACATAAATGTACATGCATGCATACGGTAGGTCTTAACACAAAGCCATTTTTTTGTTAAAGAGCCTGACAGCTGATGGGAGGAAGGATCTGCGGAAGCGCTCCTTCCTGCAATGAGGGTGCCGCAGTCTATTGCTAAAGGAGCTTCGGAGGGACTCCACAGACTCATGCAGGGGGTGGGAGGTGCTGTCCATGATGGACATCATCCTGGTCAGCATCCTCCGCTCTCCCACTTCCTCCACAGAGTCCAAAGGACAGCCCAGAACAGAGCTGGCCCTCCTGACCAGCTTATTCAGCCTGTTCCTGTCCCTCTCCGTGCTCCCGGATCCCCAACAAAGCACTGCATAAAACACTGCAGAGGCCACCACAGTGTCGTAGAAAGTCCTCAGCAGTGTCCTGCACACTCCAAAGGACCGTAGACTCCTCAGTAGGTAGAGGCGGCTCTGGCCCCTCTTGTACAGGGCATCTGTGTTTGTGGACCAGTCTAGTTTGTTGTTGAGGTGAACACCCAGGTACTTAAAATTCTCCACGATTTCAATGTCTGTACCCTGGATGTTCACCTGAGTGGTCTGTTGAGGATTCCTCCGAAAATCGACGACCATTTCCTTTGTCTTACTGGTGTTGATGTAGAGGTGGTTTTGCCTACACCAGTCAACAAAGGCTGTGATGACTCCCCTGTACTCCAGGTCGTTCCCGTCCGTCACTCGTCCAACAATAGCGGTGTCGTCAGAGAACTTCTGGAGGTGGCAGGTGTCTGTATTATGTTTAAAGTCCGATGTGTAGAGGGAGAAGAGGAGTGGAGAGAGCACTGTGCCTTGTGGGGCCCCCGTGCTGCAAGCTACCACATCAGACGTACAGTCCTGGAGTCTCACATATTGTGGTCTGTCAGTGAGGAAGTCGATGATCCATGCGGCTAGGTGGTTCCTTACTCCAGCCTCTTCCAGTTTCCCTCTCAGTAGAACCGGCTGAATGGTGTTGAAGGCACTGGAGAGGTCAAAAAACATCATTCTCAGCGTGCTTCCCGCGTTCTCCAGGTGTGAAAGAGACCTGTGCATCAGGTAGGTGGTAGCATCTTCCACACCAATGCCTGGACGATAGGCGAACTGCAGAGGGTCCAGCTCTGCATTCATCAGGGGGCTGAGGTGATTGAGGATGATTCTCTCCAATGTCTTGATCAGGTGAGAGGTTAATGCTACCGGCCTGAAGTGGTTTGGCTCCCTGGGGTACGCAGTCTTAGGAACTGGGACCACGCAGGAAGTTTTCCACAAGGTGGGGACCTTCTGCAGACTGAGGCTGAGGTTGAAAATATGCAGAATCACTATACCAAGCTGATCCGCACACTCTCTCAGTAGTCTGGAGCTGAGGCCGTCTGGACCGGTAGCCTTCCTTGCCTCGATCTTCTTGAGCTGTTTTATCACCTGATCGACAGTAATGCAGAGACCGGTGGAAGAGGGGGAGGAGGAGGAGGAGAATGAGGGGGGAGCGTTGCTTCTGGTCTGGGGGGTCAGGGGAGTGGGGGCAGGACTGAATCTGTTAAAGAACTGATTCAGTTCATTGGCCCACTCCCTGCCGCCAGACTCCGGGTCTCTCTCGCTGTTGCCTCCATGGCCCGAAATAGTCCTCAAGCTCCTCCAGACCTCTTTGGTGTTGCCTCTCTGGAGTTGGTTCTCCAGCTTCCTCCTGTAGATGGTCTTACCCTTCCTTATCTCTCTCTTCAGCTCCTTCTGGACCATTTTCAGGCTCTCTTTCTCCCCAGACCTAAAAGCCCTCTTCTTCTTGTTCAGGAGGGCCCTTAGATCCCTGGTGACCCACGGCTTATTGTTGGAGAAACAACGGACCTTCTTGGAGGGTACAATGTTCTCAACACAGAAGTTAATATAATCTGTGATGCAGTGGGTCAAGCTGTCAATGTCATTACAATGTGAATTGCACAGCACCTCCCAGTCGGTGGTCTCAAAACAGTCCCTCAGTACCATGCTGGTGTCCTCGGTCCATCTTTGTATGATCCTCGTGGTAGGTTTTATTTTCCTCACCATAGGGATGTAGGTGGGGATCAGATGGACCAGGTTGTGGTCTGAGCGGCCCAGTGGGGGGAGGGGGACTGAGCTGTATGCCTCCTTTGTGTTAGCATACAGCAGGTCCAGAGTTTTTTGTTCCCTGGTGTGGCACTTCACAAACTGAGTGAAGGTGGGGAGAGTAGAAGCCAAGGGAGCATGGTTAAAGTCACCAGAGATAAGAAAGAGAGACTGGGGGTGTGACGTTTGCAGCCGGGACACAGTGGCGTGAAGCAGCTCGCGGGCGACTGTCGCATCGGCCGAGGGACGTATATACGCAGTTATTATGATAACGTGCGAGAACTCCCGGGGGATGTAAAACGGCCTGATGCTAACAGCTACTAGCTCGATATCTCGAGTGCAGAGTCGCTCCTTCACAGTAATGTGCCCGGGGCTGCACCATCTACTATTAATAAAAACAGCTAGTCCCCCCCCTTTCTTCCTACCGCTCTCCTCAGCATCTCTGTCCGCCCTCACCAGCTGAAAACCGTCCAAGGAGACGAGAGAGTCCGGAATTAGTTCATTCAGCCAGGTCTCCGTGAAGCACATAATGCAGATATTCCGATATTGTCGTTGTTGTTTGGTCAGCGCCGTTAGCTCTTCCATCTTATTGGGGAGAGATCTTACGTTCCCCATAATAATAGATGGAATGCTGGGTCTGAAGCGTCGCTTTCTCTCCTGACATTTTCGTCCAGCTCTGCATCCTCTTCTCTTCCTCTTTAACTCCGCGGGGAGGTCCAGGTCCAGGTCCAGGGGAATCCAGGTGTTGCGTAGCGCTAACAGCTGATCCTTTGTGTAAGACAGCGGAGGCATGGCTGAGTGGGTCAAAATATAATGTCCAGAATTCCCAAAAGATAAACTAAACTAATAGCTCAAAGACTGCCTCTCGCACAACTTGAGTCTCGGAGTAGAGTCTTGAAAGTAAAGTTTTAAAACATTAAAGTTTGGAATATAATATATAAAGCAAAGTAACAAGTAAAATCTTAAGAGACAATAAAATGTCAAAATAAAGGATAAAAAAGCTCTAAAAAAGCCCTAAAAACACAGAATACGAGTGAGGGTTTAGGGAGCCACTGCAACTAGCAGCCGCTTTGAACGGCGCCTATGAAGAAGGTCACAACTACTATCGCCGTTTACCCGGCCTGTGTAAGAGTCACATCTACTATCGCCGTTTACCCGGCCTGTGTAAGAGTCACAACTACTATGGCCGTTTACCCGGCCTGTGTAAGAGTCACAACTACTATGGCCGTTTACCCGGCCTGTGTAAGAGTCACAACTACTATCGCCGTTTACCCGGCCTGTGTAAGAGTCACATCTACTATCGCCGTTTACCCGGCCTGTGTAAGAGTCACAACTACTATCGCCGTTTACCCGGCCTGTGTAAGAGTCACTACTACTATGGCCGTTTACCCGGCCTGTGTAAGAGTCACAACTACTATCGCCGTTTACCCGGCCTGTGTAAGAGTCACATCTACTATCGCCGTTTACCCGGCCTGTGTAAGAGTCACAACTACTATGGCCGTTTACCCGGCCTGTGTAAGAGTCACAACTACTATGGCCGTTTACCCGGCCTGTGTAAGAGTCACAACTACTATCGCCGTTTACCCGGCCTGTGTAAGAGTCACATCTACTATCGCCGTTTACCCGGCCTGTGTAAGAGTCACAACTACTATGGCCGTTTACCCGGCCTGTGTAAGAGTCACATCTACTATCGCCGTTTACCCGGCCTGTGTAAGAGTCACAACTACTATGGCCGTTTACCCGGCCTGTGTAAGAGTCACAACTACTATGGCCGTTTACCCGGCCTGTGTAAGAGTCACAACTACTATCGCCGTTTACCCGGCCTGTGTAAGAGTCACATCTACTATCACCGTTTACTCTGCCTGTGTAAGAGTCACAACTACTATGGCCGTTTACCCGGCCTGTGTAAGAGTCACAACTACTATGGCCGTTTACCCGGCCTGTGTAAGAGTCACAACTACTATCGTCGTTTACCCGGCCTGTGTAAGAGTCACATCTACTATCGCCGTTTACCCGGCCTGTGTAAGAGTCACAACTACTATCGCCGTTTACCCGGCCTGTGTAAGAGTCACATCTACTATCGCCGTTTACCCGGCCTGTGTAAGAGTCACAACTACTATGGCCGTTTACCCGGCCTGTGTAAGAGTCACAACTACTATGGCCGTTTACCCGGCCTGTGTAAGAGTCACAACTACTATCGTCGTTTACCCGGCCTGTGTAAGAGTCACAACTACTATGGCCGTTTACCCGGCCTGTGTAAGAGTCACAACTACTATCGCCGTTTACCCGGCCTGTGTAAGAGTCACAACTACTATGGCCGTTTACTCGGCCTGTGTAAGAGTCACAACTACTATCGCCGTTTACCCGGCCTGTGTAAGAGTCACATCTACTATCGCCGTTTACCCGGCCTGTGTAAGAGTCACATCTACTATCGCCGTTTACCCGGCCTGTGTAAGAGTCACAACTACTATGGCCGTTTACCCGGCCTGTGTAAGAGTCACAACTACTATGGCCGTTTACCCGGCCTGTGTAAGAGTCACAACTACTATCGCCGTTTACCCGGCCTGTGTAAGAGTCACATCTACTATCGCCGTTTACCCGGCCTGTGTAAGAGTCACAACTACTATGGCCGTTTACCCGGCCTGTGTAAGAGTCACAACTACTATGGCCGTTTACCCGGCCTGTGTAAGAGTCACAACTACTATGGCCGTTTACCCGGCCTGTGTAAGAGTCACATCTACTATCGCCGTTTACCCGGCCTGTGTAAGAGTCACAACTACTATGGCCGTTTACCCGGCCTGTGTAAGAGTCACAACTACTATCGCCGTTTACCCGGCCTGTGTAAGAGTCACATCTACTATCGCCGTTTACCCGGCCTGTGTAAGAGTCACAACTACTATCGCCGTTTACCCGGCCTGTGTAAGAGTCACATCTACTATCGCCGTTTACCCGGCCTGTGTAAGAGTCACAACTACTATGGCCGTTTACCCGGCCTGTGTAAGAGTCACAACTACTATGGCCGTTTACCCGGCCTGTGTAAGAGTCACAACTACTATCGCCGTTTACCCGGCCTGTGTAAGAGTCACATCTACTATCGCCGTTTACCCGGCCTGTGTAAGAGTCACAACTACTATCGCCGTTTACCCGGCCTGTGTAAGAGTCACTACTACTATGGCCGTTTACCCGGCCTGTGTAAGAGTCACAACTACTATCGCCGTTTACCCGGCCTGTGTAAGAGTCACATCTACTATCGCCGTTTACCCGGCCTGTGTAAGAGTCACAACTACTATGGCCGTTTACCCGGCCTGTGTAAGAGTCACAACTACTATGGCCGTTTACCCGGCCTGTGTAAGAGTCACAACTACTATCGCCGTTTACCCGGCCTGTGTAAGAGTCACATCTACTATCGCCGTTTACCCGGCCTGTGTAAGAGTCACAACTACTATGGCCGTTTATTCGGCCTGTGTAAGAGTCACAACTACTATCGCCGTTTACCCGGCCTGTGTAAGAGTCACATCTACTATCGCCGTTTACCCGGCCTGTGTAAGAGTCACAACTACTATCGCCGTTTACCCGGCCTGTGTAAGAGTCACAACTACTATCGCCGTTTACCCGGCCTGTGTAAGAGTCACAACTACTATGGCCGTTTATTCGGCCTGTGTAAGAGTCACAACTACTATCGCCGTTTACCCGGCCTGTGTAAGAGTCACATCTACTATCGCCGTTTACCCGGCCTGTGTAAGAGTCACATCTACTATCGCCGTTTACCCGGCCTGTGTAAGAGTCACAACTACTATGGCCGTTTACCCGGCCTGTGTAAGAGTCACAACTACTATGGCCGTTTACCCGGCCTGTGTAAGAGTCACAACTACTATCGCCGTTTACCCGGCCTGTGTAAGAGTCACATCTACTATCGCCGTTTACCCGGCCTGTGTAAGAGTCACAACTACTATGGCCGTTTACCCGGCCTGTGTAAGAGTCACAACTACTATGGCCGTTTACCCGGCCTGTGTAAGAGTCACAACTACTATGGCCGTTTACCCGGCCTGTGTAAGAGTCACATCTACTATCGCCGTTTACCCGGCCTGTGTAAGAGTCACAACTACTATGGCCGTTTACCCGGCCTGTGTAAGAGTCACAACTACTATCGCCGTTTACCCGGCCTGTGTAAGAGTCACATCTACTATCGCCGTTTACCCGGCCTGTGTAAGAGTCACAACTACTATCGCCGTTTACCCGGCCTGTGTAAGAGTCACAACTACTATGGCCGTTTACCCGGCCTGTGTAAGAGTCACAACTACTATGGCCGTTTACCCGGCCTGTGTAAGAGTCACAACTACTATGGCCGTTTACCCGGCCTGTGTAAGAGTCACAACTACTATCGCCGTTTACCCGGCCTGTGTAAGAGTCACATCTACTATCGCCGTTTACCCGGCCTGTGTAAGAGTCACAACTACTATGGCCGTTTACCCGGCCTGTGTAAGAGTCACAACTACTATGGCCGTTTACCCGGCCTGTGTAAGAGTCACAACTACTATCGCCGTTTACCCGGCCTGTGTAAGAGTCACATCTACTATCGCCGTTTACCCGGCCTGTGTAAGAGTCACAACTACTATCGCCGTTTACCCGGCCTGTGTAAGAGTCACTACTACTATGGCCGTTTACCCGGCCTGTGTAAGAGTCACAACTACTATCGCCGTTTACCCGGCCTGTGTAAGAGTCACATCTACTATCGCCGTTTACCCGGCCTGTGTAAGAGTCACAACTACTATGGCCGTTTACCCGGCCTGTGTAAGAGTCACAACTACTATGGCCGTTTACCCGGCCTGTGTAAGAGTCACAACTACTATCGCCGTTTACCCGGCCTGTGTAAGAGTCACATCTACTATCGCCGTTTACCCGGCCTGTGTAAGAGTCACAACTACTATGGCCGTTTACCCGGCCTGTGTAAGAGTCACATCTACTATCGCCGTTTACCCGGCCTGTGTAAGAGTCACAACTACTATGGCCGTTTACCCGGCCTGTGTAAGAGTCACAACTACTATGGCCGTTTACCCGGCCTGTGTAAGAGTCACAACTACTATCGCCGTTTACCCGGCCTGTGTAAGAGTCACATCTACTATCACCGTTTACCCGGCCTGTGTAAGAGTCACAACTACTATGGCCGTTTACCCGGCCTGTGTAAGAGTCACAACTACTATGGCCGTTTACCCGGCCTGTGTAAGAGTCACAACTACTATCGTCGTTTACCCGGCCTGTGTAAGAGTCACATCTACTATCGCCGTTTACCCGGCCTGTGTAAGAGTCACAACTACTATGGCCGTTTACCCGGCCTGTGTAAGAGTCACAACTACTATCGCCGTTTACCCGGCCTGTGTAAGAGTCACATCTACTATCGCCGTTTACCCGGCCTGTGTAAGAGTCACAACTACTATGGCCGTTTACCCGGCCTGTGTAAGAGTCACAACTGCTATGGCCGTTTACCCGGCCTGTGTAAGAGTCACAACTACTATCGCCGTTTACCCGGCCTGTGTAAGAGTCACATCTACTATGGCCGTTTACCCGGCCTGTGTAAAAGTCACAACTACTATGGCCGTTTACCCGGCCTGTGTAAGAGTCACAACTACTATCGCCGTTTACCCGGCCTGTGTAAGAGTCACATCTACTATCGCCGTTTACCCGGCCTGTGTAAGAGTCACAACTACTATCGCCGTTTACCCGGCCTGTGTAAGAGTCACAACTACTATCGCCGTTTACCCGGCCTGTGTAAGAGTCACATCTACTATCGCCGTTTACCCGGCCTGTGTAAGAGTCACAACTACTATGGCCGTTTACCCGGCCTGTGTAAGAGTCACAACTACTATGGCCGTTTACCCGGCCTGTGTAAGAGTCACAACTACTATGGCTGTTTGCCCGGCCTGTGTAAGAGTCACAACTACTATGGCCGTTTACCCGGCCTGTGTAAGAGTCACAACTACTATCGCCGTTTACCCGGCCTGTGTAAGAGTCACAACTACTATCGCCGTTTACCCGGCCTGTGTAAGAGTCACATCTACTATCGCCGTTTACCCGGCCTGTGTAAGAGTCACAAATACTATCGCCGTTTACCCGGCCTGTGTAAGAGTCACAACTACTATGGCCGTTTACCCGGCCTGTGTAAGAGTCACAACTACTATCGCCGTTTACCCGGCCTGTGTAAGAGTCACATCTACTATCGCCGTTTACCCGGCCTGTGTAAGAGTCACATCTACTATCGCCGTTTACCCGGCCTGTGTAAGAGACACAACTACTATGGCCGTTTACCCGGCCTGTGTAAGAGTCACAACTACTATGGCCGTTTACCCGGCCTGTGTAAGAGTCACAACTACTATGGCCGTTTACCCGGCCTGTGTAAGAGTCACATCTACTATCGCCGTTTACCCGGCCTGTGTAAGAGTCACAACTACTATGGCCGTTTACCCGGCCTGTGTAAGAGTCACAACTACTATCGCCGTTTACACGGCCTGTGTAAGAGTCACATCTACTATCGCCGTTTACCCGGCCTGTGTAAGAGTCACAACTACTATCGCCGTTTACCCGGCCTGTGTAAGAGTCACAACTACTATGGCCGTTTACCCGGCCTGTGTAAGAGTCACAACTACTATCGCCGTTTACCCGGCCTGTGTAAGAGTCACAACTACTATGGCCGTTTACCCGGCCTGTGTAAGAGTCACAACTACTATCGCCGTTTACCCGGCCTGTGTAAGAGTCACATCTACTATCGCCGTTTACCCGGCCTGTGTAAGAGTCACAACTACTATGGCCGTTTACCCGGCCTGTGTAAGAGTCACAACTACTATGGCCGTTTACCCGGCCTGTGTAAGAGTCACAACTACTATCGCCGTTTACCCGGCCTGTGTAAGAGTCACATCTACTATGGCCGTTTACCCGGCCTGTGTAAAAGTCACAACTACTATGGCCGTTTACCCGGCCTGTGTAAGAGTCACAACTACTATCGCCGTTTACCCGGCCTGTGTAAGAGTCACATCTACTATCGCCGTTTACCCGGCCTGTGTAAGAGTCACAACTACTATCGCCGTTTACCCGGCCTGTGTAAGAGTCACAACTACTATCGCCGTTTACCCGGCCTGTGTAAGAGTCACATCTACTATCGCCGTTTACCCGGCCTGTGTAAGAGTCACAACTACTATGGCCGTTTACCCGGCCTGTGTAAGAGTCACAACTACTATGGCCGTTTACCCGGCCTGTGTAAGAGTCACAACTACTATGGCTGTTTGCCCGGCCTGTGTAAGAGTCACAACTACTATCGCCGTTTACCCGGCCTGTGTAAGAGTCACAACTACTATGGCCGTTTACCCGGCCTGTGTAAGAGTCACAACTACTATCGCCGTTTACCCGGCCTGTGTAAGAGTCACATCTACTATCGCCGTTTACCCGGCCTGTGTAAGAGTCACAACTACTATCGCCGTTTACCCGGCCTGTGTAAGAGTCACAACTACTATGGCCGTTTACCCGGCCTGTGTAAGAGTCACAACTACTATCGCCGTTTACCCGGCCTGTGTAAGAGTCACAACTACTATGGCCGTTTACCCGGCCTGTGTAAGAGTCACAACTACTATCGCCGTTTACCCGGCCTGTGTAAGAGTCACATCTACTATCGCCGTTTACCCGGCCTGTGTAAGAGTCACAACTACTATGGCCGTTTACCCGGCCTGTGTAAGAGTCACAACTACTATGGCCGTTTACCCGGCCTGTGTAAGAGTCACAACTACTATGGCCGTTTACCCGGCCTGTGTAAGAGTCACAACTACTATCGCCGTTTACCCGGCCTGTGTAAGAGTCACATCTACTATCGCCGTTTACCCGGCCTGTGTAAGAGTCACAACCAGTGTTCCCTCTAAGCTGCGCGCGTACGCAATTGCGCACTACTCTCGTCCTCGCTGCGCAGCAGCAATCATATGGCGCGCAGTAAAAAAAAAAAAAAAAAAAAATCGGAATTTTTTTTTTTTTTTTTTTTTTTTTTTACCCCTTTCCCCATGATGGCGCCGTTTAAGCGGCAGCAAGTGGCAGTAGCTCTGTCCACTTATGTTTTTCGTGTTTTACAGCATGTTTTACATGAAAAATGGACAGGTCGCCGAATGGACGTTCCGCCGAACGTTCATTCGGCGACCTGCCCGTCTGTCAAACGTCCGTCGGCGAAACGTCTTTAGGCGAATCATCCGAGTACCGATGATGTCGCTCACACTGGTACTCAGTGCGCTCAGGGAGGTTGACTTTCTGCTCAGACCAACGAAAAATTAGAGGGAACATTGGTCACAACTACTATGGCCGTTTACCCGGCCTGTGTAAGAGTCACAACTACTATCGCCGTTTACCCGGCCTGTGTAAGAGTCACAACTACTATGGCCGTTTACCCGGCCTTTGTAAGAGTCACAACTACTATCGCCGTTTACCCGGCCTGTGTAAGAGTCACATCTACTATCGCCGTTTACCCGGCCTGTGTAAGAGTCACAACTACTATGGCCGTTTACCCGGCCTGTGTAAGAGTCACAACTACTATGGCCGTTTACCCGGCCTGTGTAAGAGTCACAACTACTATCGCCGTTTACCCGGCCTGTGTCAGAGTCACATCTACTATGGCCGTTTACCTGGCCTGTGTAAGAGTCACAACTACTATGGCCGTTTACCCGGCCTGTGTAAGAGTCACAACTACTATGGCCGTTTACCCGGCCTGTGTAAGAGTCACAACTACTATCGCCGTTTACCCGGCCTGTGTAAGAGTCACATCTACTATCGCCGTTTACCCGGCCTGTGTAAGAGTCACAACTACTATCGCCGTTTACCCGGCCTGTGTAAGAGTCACAACTACTATGGCCGTTTACCCGGCCTGTGTAAGAGTCACAACTACTATCGCCGTTTACCCGGCCTGTGTAAGAGTCACATCTACTATCGCCGTTTACCCGGCCTGTGTAAGAGTCACAAATACTATCGCCGTTTACCCGGCCTGTGTAAGAGTCACAACTACTATGGCCGTTTACCCGGCCTGTGTAAGAGTCACAACTACTATCGCCGTTTACCCGGCCTGTGTAAGAGTCACATCTACTATCGCCGTTTACCCGGCCTGTGTAAGAGTCACAACTACTATGGCCGTTTACCCGGCCTGTGTAAGAGTCACAACTACTATGGCCGTTTACCCGGCCTGTGTAAGAGTCACAACTACTATCGCCGTTTACCCGGCCTGTGTAAGAGTCACATCTACTATCGCCGTTTACCCGGCCTGTGTAAGAGTCACAACTACTATGGCCGTTTACCCGGCCTGTGTAAGAGTCACAACTACTATGGCCGTTTACCCGGCCTGTGTAAGAGTCACAACTACTATGGCCGTTTACCCGGCCTGTGTAAGAGTCACATCTACTATCGCCGTTTACCCGGCCTGTGTAAGAGTCACAACTACTATGGCCGTTTACCCGGCCTGTGTAAGAGTCACAACTACTATCGCCGTTTACCCGGCCTGTGTAAGAGTCACATCTACTATCGCCGTTTACCCGGCCTGTGTAAGAGTCACAACTACTATCGCCGTTTACCCGGCCTGTGTAAGAGTCACAACTACTATGGCCGTTTACCCGGCCTGTGTAAGAGTCACAACTACTATCGCCGTTTACCCGGCCTGTGTAAGAGTCACAACTACTATGGCCGTTTACCCGGCCTGTGTAAGAGTCACAACTACTATCGCCGTTTACCCGGCCTGTGTAAGAGTCACATCTACTATCGCCGTTTACCCGGCCTGTGTAAGAGTCACAACTACTATGGCCGTTTACCCGGCCTGTGTAAGAGTCACAACTACTATGGCCGTTTACCCGGCCTGTGTAAGAGTCACAACTACTATCGCCGTTTACCCGGCCTGTGTAAGAGTCACATCTACTATGGCCGTTTACCCGGCCTGTGTAAAAGTCACAACTACTATGGCCGTTTACCCGGCCTGTGTAAGAGTCACAACTACTATCGCCGTTTACCCGGCCTGTGTAAGAGTCACATCTACTATCGCCGTTTACCCGGCCTGTGTAAGAGTCACAACTACTATCGCCGTTTACCCGGCCTGTGTAAGAGTCACAACTACTATCGCCGTTTACCCGGCCTGTGTAAGAGTCACATCTACTATCGCCGTTTACCCGGCCTGTGTAAGAGTCACAACTACTATGGCCGTTTACCCGGCCTGTGTAAGAGTCACAACTACTATGGCCGTTTACCCGGCCTGTGTAAGAGTCACAACTACTATGGCCGTTTACCCGGCCTGTGTAAGAGTCACAACTACTATCGCCGTTTACCCGGCCTGTGTAAGAGTCACATCTACTATCGCCGTTTACCCGGCCTGTGTAAGAGTCACAACTACTATCGCCGTTTACCCGGCCTGTGTAAGAGTCACAACTACTATGGCCGTTTACCCGGCCTGTGTAAGAGTCACAACTACTATGGCCGTTTACCCGGCCTGTGTAAGAGTCACAACTACTATCGCCGTTTACCCGGCCTGTGTAAGAGTCACATCTACTATGGCCGTTTACCCGGCCTGTGTAAGAGTCACAACTTATGGCCGTTTACCCGGCCTGTGTAAGAGTCACAACTACTATGGCCGTTTACCCGGCCTGTGTAAGAGTCACAACTACTATCGCCGTTTACCCGGCCTGTGTAAGAGTCACATCTACTATCGCCGTTTACCCGGCCTGTGTAAGAGTCACAACTACTATGGCCGTTTACCCGGCCTGTGTAAGAGTCACAACTACTATGGCCGTTTACCCGGCCTGTGTAAGAGTCACAACTACTATCGCCGTTTACCCGGCCTGTGTAAGAGTCACATCTACTATCGCCGTTTACCCGGCCTGTGTAAGAGTCACAACTACGATCGCCGTTTACCCGGCCTGTGTAAGAGTCACAACTACTATGGCCGTTTACCCGGCCTGTGTAAGAGTCACAACTACTATCGCCGTTTACCCGGCCTGTGTAAGAGTCACATCTACTATCGCCGTTTACCCGGCCTGTGTAAGAGTCACAACTACTATCGCCGTTTACCCGGCCTTGTGTAAGAGTCACAACTACTATGGCCGTTTACCCGGCCTGTGTAAGAGTCACAACTACTATGGCCGTTTACCCGGCCTGTGTAAGAGTCACAACTACTATCGCCGTTTACCCGGCCTGTGTAAGAGTCACATCTACTATCGCCGTTTACCCGGCCTGTGTAAGAGTCACAACTACTATGGCCGTTTACCCGGCCTGTGTAAGAGTCACAACTACTATGGCCGTTTACCCGGCCTGTGTAAGAGTCACAACTACTATCGCCGTTTACCCGGCCTGTGTAAGAGTCACATCTACTATCGCCGTTTACCCGGCCTGTGTAAGAGTCACAACTACTATGGCCGTTTACCCGGCCTGTGTAAGAGTCACAACTACTATGGCCGTTTACCCGGCCTGTGTAAGAGTCACAACTACTATCGCCGTTTACCCGGCCTGTGTAAGAGTCACATCTACTATCGCCGTTTACCCGGCCTGTGTAAGAGTCACAACTACTATGGCCGTTTACCCGGCCTGTGTAAGAGTCACAACTACTATCGCCGTTTACCCGGCCTGTGTAAGAGTCACAACTACTATGGCCGTTTACCCGGCCTGTGTAAGAGTCACATCTACTATGGCCGTTTACCCGGCCTGTGTAAGAGTCACAACTACTATGGCCGTTTACCCGGCCTGTGTAAGAGTCACAACTACTATCGCCGTTTACCCGGCCTGTGTAAGAGTCACATCTACTATCGCCGTTTACCCGGCCTGTGTAAGAGTCACAACTACTATGGCCGTTTACCCGGCCTGTGTAAGAGTCACAACTACTATCGCCGTTTACCCGCCTGTGTAAGAGTCAAATCTACTATCGCCGTTTACCCGGCCTGTGTAAGAGTCACAACTACTATGGCCGTTTACCCGGCCTGTGTAAGAGTCACATCTACTATGGCCGTTTACCCGGCCTGTGTAAGAGTCACAACTACTATGGCCGTTTACCCGGCCTGTGTAAGAGTCACAACTACTATCGCCGTTTACCCGGCCTGTGTAAGAGTCACATCTACTATCGCCGTTTACCCGGCCTGTGTAAGAGTCACAACTACTATGGCCGTTTACCCGGCCTGTGTAAGAGTCACAACTACTATCGCCGTTTACCCGGCCTGTGTAAGAGTCAAATCTACTATCGCCGTTTACCCGGCCTGTGTAAGAGTCACAACTACTATGGCCGTTTACCCGGCCTGAGTAAGAGTCACAACTACTATGGCCGTTTACCCGGCCTGTGTAAGAGTCACAACTACTATCGCCGTTTACCCGGCCTGTGTAAGAGTCACATCTACTATCGCCGTTTACCCGGCCTGTGTAAGAGTCACAACTACTATGGCCGTTTACCCGGCCTGTGTAAGAGTCACAACTACTATGGCCGTTTACCCGGCCTGTGTAAGAGTCACAACTACTATCGCCGTTTACCCGGCCTGTGTAAGAGTCACATCTACTATCGCCGTTTACCCGGCCTGTGTAAGAGTCACAACTACTATGGCCGTTTACCCGCCCTGTCTAAGAGTCATAACTACTATGGCCGTTTACCCGGCCTGTGTAAGAGTCACAACTACTATGGCCGTTTACCCGGCCTGTGTAAGAGTCACAACTACTATGGCCGTTTACCCGGCCTGTGTAAGAGTCACAACTACTATGGCCGTTTACCCGGCCTGTGTAAGAGTCACAACTACTATCGCCGTTTACCCGGCCTGTGTAAGAGTCACATCTACTATCGCCGTTTACCCGGCCTGTGTAAGAGTCACAACTACTATCGCCGTTTACCCGGCCTGTGTAAGAGTCACAACTACTATGGCCGTTTACCCGGCCTGTGTAAGAGTCACAACTACTATGGCCGTTTACCCGGCCTGTGTAAGAGTCACAACTACTATCGCCGTTTACCCAGCCTGTGTAAGAGTCACATCTACTATGGCCGTTTACCCGGCCTGTGTAAGAGTCACAACTACCATGGCCGTTTACCCGGCCTGTGTAAGAGTCACAACTACTATGGCCGTTTACCCGGCCTGTGTAAGAGTCACAACTACTATGGCCGTTTACCCGGCCTGTGTAAGAGTCACAACTACTATCGCCGTTTACCCGGCCTGTGTAAGAGTCACATCTACTATCGCCGTTTACCCGGCCTGTGTAAGAGTCACAACTACTATGGCCGTTTACCCGGCCTGTGTAAGAGTCACAACTACTATGGCCGTTTACCCGGCCTGTGTAAGAGTCACAACTACTATCGCCGTTTACCCGGCCTGTGTAAGAGTCACATCTACTATCGCCGTTTACCCGGCCTGTGTAAGAGTCACAACTACTATGGCCGTTTACCCGGCCTGTGTAAGAGTCACAACTACTATGGCCGTTTACCCGGCCTGTGTAAGAGTCACAACTACTATCGCCGTTTACCCGGCCTGTGTAAGAGTCACATCTACTATCGCCGTTTACCCGGCCTGTGTAAGAGTCACAACTACTATGGCCGTTTACCCGGCCTGTGTAAGAGTCACAACTACTATGGCCGTTTACCCGGCCTGTGTAAGAGTCACAACTACTATCGCCGTTTACCCGGCCTGTGTAAGAGTCACATCTACTATCGCCGTTTACCCGGCCTGTGTAAGAGTCACAACTACGATCGCCGTTTACCCGGCCTGTGTAAGAGTCACAACTACTATGGCCGTTTACCCGGCCTGTGTAAGAGTCACAACTACTA
>NW_027520205.1:15000-27518 GCF_051989625.1 Stigmatopora argus
CATGTAGTATGAGCTTCCTCCCCCCTGGAAAGTGTCTCAAATTCGGGTAAGTGTGTTAGAACTGATCCGTTTGGGTGTTGTGTTTACCCAGCAATAGTGTCTCATCTCAGCGTTTTCTGCCCAAGTGTTTAGCTCATCCTCCGAGCAGTTGTCGCCTTAACCTCATCCTCTTGCCCTATTGAAGGAGGATGGGTTTAAGGCTGCCGCTGTCCGGAGGATGAGCTGTACACTTGGGCAAAAAACGCTGAAATTTTTTTTCAAATTTTTTGGGGGGGGGTTGTTTTATATATATTATTATTATTGAAGTTGTTTAAATGAAACAGTTCAAAATGTTAAAAATCAACCCAGGAAAAGTGTTTGAAAAGCAGGGTAAAAGTTTTGCAAAATACTGATGAAAATGTTTAAATTGTACCCAGGAATAGCGTTCTTAAAGCCCCCTTAAAGTTTTGTAAAACATGGGTAAACTTGTTAAAAATAAAATGGGCATAATGTTTAAAATCAACCCAGGAAAAGTGTTTGGAAAAACCCCCTTAAAGTTTTGAAAAACATGGGTAAAGTTGTTTTAAATAAACAGGCCAAAATGTTAAAAATCAACCCAGGAAAAGTGTTTGAAAAGCCCCCTTAAAGTTTTGAAAAACATGGGTAAAGTTGTTAAAAATAAAATGGGCAAAATGTTTAAAATCAACCCAGGAAAAGTGTTTGAAAAGCCCCCTTAAAGTTTTGTAAAACATGGGTAAACTTGTTAAAAATAAAGGGCAACATGTTTTAAATCAACCCAGGAATAGTGCATCTAAAGCCCGCACAAAGTTTTGAAAAACGTGGGTAAAGTTGTTAAAAATAAACAGGCCAAAATGTTAAAAATCAACCCAGGAAAAGTGTTTGAAAAGCCCGCAGAAAGTTTTGTAAAACATGGGTAAAGTTGTTAAAAATAAACAGGCCAAAATGTTTTAAATCAACCCAGGAATAGTGCATCTAAAGCCCGCAGAAGATTTGTAAAACGTGGGTAAACTTGTTAAAATAAAAAGGGCAAAATGTTTAAAATCAACCCAGGAATAGTGCATCTAAAGCTTGCACAAAGTTTTGAAAAACGTGGGTAAACTTGTTAAAATAAAAAGGCCAAAATGTTTAAAATCAACCCAGGAATAGTGCATCTAAAGCCCGCACAAAGTTTTGAAAAACGTGGGTAAACTTGTTAAAAATAAAAAGGGCAAAATGTTTAAAATCAACCCAGGAATAGTGCATCTAAAGCCCGCAGAAGAGTTGTAAAACGTGGGTAAACTTGTTAAAAATAAAAAGGGCAAAATGTTTAAAATCAACCCAGGAATAGTGCATCTAAAGCCCGCAGAAGAGTTGTAAAACGTGGGTAAACTTGTTAAAATAAAAAGGGCAAAATGTTTTAAATCAACCCAGGAATAGTGCATCTAAAGCTTGCACAAAGTTTTGAAAAACGTGGGTAAACTTGTTAAAAATAAAGGGCAACATGTTTAAAATCAACCCAGGAATAGTGCATCTAAAGCCCGCAGAAGATTTGTAAAACGTGGGTAAACTTGTTAAAAATAATAAGGGCAATTTTTTTTTAATCAACCCAGGAATAGTGCATCTAAAGCCCGCAGAAGATTTGTAAAACGTGGGTAAACTTGTTAAAAATAAACAGGGCAAAATGTTTTAAATCAACCCAGGCAAAGTGCTTGAAAAGCCGGCAAGAAATGTCGACCGCACCTGACCCGAATGCAGTACTGAAGTTTGTCCGCCAGACGGCGAAAATGAGCAAGGTCCATCAACCAGGCCGGGTAAACGGCGGGAGTAACTATGACTCTCTTAAGGTACCGGGAAATGGTTAAAATGTGCAGAAAAGTGTTTCCAAAAGCGTAGTGATGGTTTTTAAACCATGAAATACAAATACTGGAGCTTTTCCACACATTAATATCGGGCACTGAGGGTGATTTTCCCGGGGGGGGGGAGACAGCTATAAAGGTCGGCGCGACGACGACGACCATTGGCGAAAGTGCCAAAATTTCACTAAAATGGGTTAAAATCAGCACTTATGGATGAAATAGAATTACTGGAGCTTACTGGAGCTTATCAGACATGACTACCAGGCTCTTGGGGTGATTTTCCAGGGGGAAAGACAGCCATAAACGTCGGCACGCGACCAAATACGACGACATACGACCATTCTCAAAAGTGCCTAAAATGAAATAAAATCAGCACTTATGGATGAAATAGAGTTACTGGAGCTTATCAGACATGACTACTGGGCTCTGGGGGTGATTTTCCTGGGTAAAAGACAGCCATAAACGTCGGCGCGACGACCGTTCGCCAAAGGCCCAAAAATTCACTAAAATGGGTTAAAATCAGCACTTATGGATGAAATAAAAAATACTGGAGCTTACTGGAGCTTATCAGACATGACTACCAGGCACTGGGGGTGATTTCCCCTGGGTAAAGACAGCCATAAACGTCGGCACGCGACCAAATACGACGACATACGACCATTCTCAAAAGTGCCCAAAATGAACTAAAATGGGTTTTAAATCAGCACTCATTGATGAAATACAAATACTATATCTTTAATACAAATACTGGACCTTTTTAAACATTAAAACTTGGCCCATGAGGTTGATTTACCCGAGGAAATGGCACTTTTGACCCGGCAATTTGAGCCCGATTGCAGTACCAAAGTTTGTCCGCAAGACGGCGAAAAGGAGCAAGGTAATGCCCAGAAAAAGTGTTCCAAAATCGTAGTAATAGTTTTAAAAACAGCATTTAATGATTAATTACAATTACTGGAAGTTACTGGGGCTTTTCAGACATGACTACCGGGCTCTGGGGGTGATTTTCTCGGGGGGGGAGACAGATATAAAGGTCGGCGGGAGTAGATCTGACTCTCTTAAGGTGCGGAAAATGGTTAATATTCCCTAGAAAAGTGTTCCAAAAGCGGAGTGATCGTTTTTAAACGATAAAATACAAATACTGAAGCTTTTCAGACATTAATATCGGGCACTGGGGGTGATTTTCCCGGGGGGGAGACAGCTATAAAGGTCTGCGCGACGACGACCATTCGCCAAAGGTCCAAAAATTCACTAAAATGGGTTAAAATCAGCACTTATGGGTGAAATACAATTACTGGAGCTTACTGGAGCTGATCAGACATGACTACCGGGCACTGGGGGTGATTTTCCAGGGGGAAAGACAGCTATAAACGTCGGCGCGACCAAATACGACCATTCTCAAAAGTGCCTAAAATGAACTAAAATCAGCACTTATGGATGAAATAGAGTTACTGGAGCTGATCAGACATGACTACCGGGCACTGGGGGTGATTTTCCGGGGGGAAAGACAGCTATAAACGTCGGCGCGACCAAATACGACCATTCTCAAAAGTGCCTAAAATGAACTAAAATCAGCACTTATGGATGAAATAGAGTTACTGGAGCTTATCAGACATGACTAGCGGGCTCTGGGGGTGATTTTCCTGGGGAAAAGACAGCCATAAAAGTCGGAACGACCAAATACGACGACATACGACCATTCTCAAAAGTGCCCAAAATGAACTAAAATCAGCACTAGTTGATGAAATACAATTACTGGAGCTTATCTGACATGACTACCGGGCAATGGGGGTGATTTTCCTGGGGAAAAGACAGCCATAAACGTCGGCGCGACGACCATTCGCCATAGGGCCAAAAATTCACTAAAATGGGTTAAAATCAGCACTTATGGATGAAATAGAATTACTGGAGCTTACTGGGGCTGATCAGACATGACTACCGGGCACTGGGGGTGATTTTCCGGGGGGAAAGACAGCTATAAACGTCGGCGCGACCAAATACGACGACGTGCGACCATTCTCAAAAGTGCCAAAATGAACTAAAATCAGCACTTGTTGATTAAATACAAATACTGGAGCTGATCAGACATGACTACCAGAAACTGGGGATGATTTTCACGGGGGAAAGACAGCCATAAACGTCTGCGCGACCAAGTACGACGACCATTCGCAAAAGTCCCAAATATGCACTAAAATGGGGTAAAATCAGCATTTATTGATGAAATACAAATACTCGAGCTTACTGGAGCTTATCAGACATGACTACCGGGCACTGGGAGTTATTTTCCTGGGTAAAAGACAGCCATAAACGTCGGCGCGACCAAATACGACGACATACGACCATTCTCAAAAGTGCCAAAAATGCATTAAATTTGGTTTTAAATCAGCACTCATCGATCAAATACAAATATTATATCTTTAATACAAATACTGGACCTTTTTAAACATTAAAACCGGGCCCAGGAGGGTGATTTACCCGAAGAAATGACACTTTTGACCCGGCAATTTGACCCTAATTGCAGTAAAAAAAAATTGTCCACAATGTGGCAGAGTTCTGCGGGTTCCATAGCGGCGGCCCAGTGCGTCAAATTCTGTATAAAAAGCAGGATATTTCGGTTCTGGGGGGTTATTTTACCCTGAAAAAGTGCATAAATTCTGGGTGCATGTATTATACACCATTTGGTGTCAAAATAAACGCTCCAGTTTACCCAGGAAGAGTGTCCCAAATGCGGGTTGACTGTAATAGACCAACGTGCATGTATAAAAAGCATGTCGACTTCGTTCTGGGGGCTTATTTTCACTCAGGAATAGTTTCTAAAATAAGGGGACCTTTATTAGAGTAGAGTGGGTGTGTAAAAAGCGTTTCTTTTCAGCCCAAAAGGTGTTTTTAACCGGGAAAAGTGCATAAGCTTACGGGATTTTCAACGGTCGCAGTAATAAAGTTTGTCCACAGTGTGGCAGAGTTTTTCAGGTTACATAGAGGCCCAGTGCGTCAAAGTCTGTATAAAAAAAGGAGGATATTTCGGTTCTGGTGGGTTATTTTCACCGGAAAAAGTGCATAAATTCTGGGTGCATGTATTATTGACGATTTGGTATCAAAATAAATGCTCCAGGGAGGTTCTGGTGCAAAAGTTTACCCAGGAAGAGTGTCCCAAATGCTGGTTGACTGTAATAGACCAACGTGCATGTATAAAAAGCATGTCGACTTCGTTCTGTGGGCTTATTTTCACTCGGGAATAGTTTCTAAAATAAGGGGACCTTTATTAGAGTAGAGTGGGTGTGTAAAAAGATTTTCTTTTCAGCCAGAAAGGTAATTTTAAACGCTAAAAGTGCATAGGCTTACGGGAGCTTAAACGGTCGCAGTACCACAGTTTGTCCACAGTGTGGCAGAGTTCTGCGGATTCCATAGCGTCCCAGTGCGTACTGGTTTGTATAAAAAGTAGCCCAGTTCGGTTCTGGGGGGGTTATTTTCCCCGGAAAAAGTGCCTAAAATGTGGGTGCATGTATTATTGACAATTTTGTATAAAATTAGTCTTCCAGGGAGGTTCTGGGGGGATGTTAGGCAAGAAATAGTGTCCAAATTGGGGTAATTTTCGTTAAGAATAGTGGTTGCATTGGAACTGGTCTTGGGTGGTTCTGGTTGGTCCATTTAACCTGAATTTTTGTCTCATATGAGGGGAGATGTATATTGACCATTCTGTATAAAATAATCTTCCAGGGTGGTTGTGAAGTAAAGTTATGCCACAAACAATGTGCCTTATATGGGCACTTTTATGACAACGAGTGCTTGTGTTGGAACTGGTCCTGGGTGGTTCTGGTTGGTCCATTTACCCTGAATTTTTGTCTCATATGAGGGGAGATGTATATTGACCATTTTCTATAAAATAATCTTCCAGGGAGGTTCTGGGTGGATGTTAGGCAAGAAATAGTGCCCAAATTGGGGTAAATTGCGTCAAAAATAGTGGTTGTCTTGGAACTGGTCTTGGGTGGTTCTGGTTGGTCCATTTTCCCTGAATTTTTGTCTCATATGAGGGTAGATGTATATTGACCATTCTGTATAAAATAATCTTCCAGGGTGGTTGTGAAGTAAAGTTATGCCACAAACAATGTGCCTAATTTGGGCACTTTTATGACAACGAGTGCTTGTGTTGGAACTGGTCCTGAGCGGTTCTGGTTGGTCCATTTAGCCTGAATTTTTGTCTCATATGAGGGGAGATGTATATTGACCATTTTCTATAAAATAATCTTCCAGGGAGGTTCTGGGTGGATGTTAGGCAAGAATAAGTGCCCAAATTGGGGTAAATTGCGTCAAAAATAGTGGTTGTCTTGGAACTGGTCTTGGGTGGTTCTGGTTGGTCCATTTAACCTGAATTTTTGTCTCATATGAGGGGAGATGTATATTGACCATTCTGTATAAAATAATCTTCCAGGGTGGTTGTGAAGTAAAGTTATGCCACAAACAATGTGCCTAATTTGGGCACTTTTATGACAACGAGTGCTTGTATTGGAACTGGTCCTGAGCGGTTCTGGTTGGTCCATTTACCCTGAATTTTTGTCTCATATGAGGGGAGATGTATATTGACCATTTTCTATAAAATAATCTTCCAGGGAGGTTCTGGGTGGATGTTAGGCAAGAAATAGTGCCCAAATTGGGGTAAATTGCGTCAAAAATAGTGGTTGTCTTGGAACTGGTCTTGGGTGGTTCTGGTTGGTCCATTTTCCCTGAATTTTTGTCTCATATGAGGGGAGATGTATATTGACCATTCTGTATAAAATAATCTTCCAGGGTAGTTGTGAAGTAAAGTTATGCCTTAAACAGTGTGCCTAATTTGGGCACTTTTATGACAACGAGTGCTTGTGTTGGAACTGGTCCTGGGTGGTTCTGGTTGGTCTATTTAACCTGAATTTTTGTCTCATATGAGGGGAGATGTATATTGACCATTTTCTATAAAATAATCTTCCAGGGAGGTTCTGGGGGGATGTTAGGCAAGAAATAGTGTCCAAATTGGGGTAATTTTCGTTAAAAATAGTGGTTGCATTGGAACTGGTCTTGGGTGGTTCTGGTTGGTCCATTTTCCCTGAATTTTTGACTCATATGAGGGGAGATGTATATTGACCATTCTGTATAAAATAATCTTCCAGGGTAGTTGTGAAGTAAAGTTATGCCACAAACAGTGTGCCTAATTTGGGCACTTTTATGACAACGAGTGCTTGTGTTGGAACTGGTCCTGAGTGGTTCTGGTTGGTCCATTTACCCTGAATTTTTGTCTCATATGAGGGGAGATGTATATTGACAATTCTGTATAAAATAATCTTCCAGGGAGGTTCTGGGTGGATGTTAGGCAAGAATAAGTGCCCAAATTGGGGTAAATTTCGTTAAAAATAGTGGTTGCATTGGAACTGGTCTTGGGTGGTTCTGGTTGGTCCATTTTCCCTGAATTTTTGTCTCATATGAGGGGAGATGTATATTGACCATTCTGTATAAAATAATCTTCCAGGGTAGTTGTGAAGTAAAGTTATGCCACAAACAATGTGCCTAATTTGGACACTTTTATGACAACGAGTGCTTGTGTTGGAACTGGTCCTGAGCGGTTCTGGTTGGTCCATTTAGCCTGAATTTTTGTCTCATATGAGGGTAGTTGTATATTGACCATTCTGTATAAAATAATCTTCCAGGGAGGTTCTGGGGGGATGTTAAGCCATAAATAGTGTCCAAATTGGGGTAAATTGCGTTAAAAATAGTGGTTGTCTTGGAACTGGTCTTGGGTGGTTCTGGTTGGTCCATTTTCCCTGAATTTTTGTCTCATATGAGGGTAGATGTATATTGACCATTCTGTATAAAATAATCTTCCAGGGTGGTTGTGAAGTAAAGTTATGCCACAAACAATGTGCCTAATTTGGGCACTTTTATGACAACGAGTGCTTGATTTGGAACTGGTCCTGAGCGGTTCTGGTTGGTCCATTTACCCTGAATTTTTGTCTCATATGAGGGAAGATGTATATTGACCATTTTCTATAAAATAATCTTCCAGGGATGTTCTGGGTGGATGTTAGGCAAGAATAAGTGCCCAAATTGGGGTAAATTTCGTTAAAAATAGTGGTTGCATTGGAACTGGTCTTGGGTGGTTCTGGTTGGTCCATTTAACCTGAATTTTTGTCTCATATGAGGGGAGATGTATATTGACCATTCTGTATAAAATAATCTTCCAGGGTGGTTGTGAAGTAAAGTTATGCCACAATCAATGTGCCTAATTTGGGCACTTTTATGACAACGAGTGCTTGTGTTGGAACTGGTCCTGAGTGGTTCTGGTTGGTCCATTTACCCTGAATTTTTGTCTCATATGAGGGGAGATGTATATTGACAATTTGGTATAAAATTAGTCTTCCAGGGATGTTCTGGGGGGATGTTAGGCAAGAATAAGTGCCCAAATTGGGGTAAATTGCGTTAAAAATAGTGGTTGCATTGGAACTGGTCTTGGGTGGTTCTGGTTGGTCCATTTTCCCTGAATTTTTGTCTCATATGAGGGTAGATGTATATTGACCATTCTGTATAAAATAATCTTCCAGGGTAGTTGTGAAGTAAAGTTATGCCACAAACAATGTGCCTAATTTGGACACTTTTATGACAACGAGTGCTTGTGTTGGAACTGGTCCTGAGCGGTTCTGGTTGGTCCATTTAGCCTGAATTTTTGTCTCATATGAGGGTAGTTGTATATTGACCATTCTGTATAAAATAATCTTCCAGGGAGGTTCTGGGGGGATGTTAAGCCATAAATAGTGTCCAAATTGGGGTAAATTGCGTTAAAAATAGTGGTTGTCTTGGAACTGGTCTTGGGTGGTTCTGGTTGGTCCATTTTCCCTGAATTTTTGTCTCATATGAGGGTAGATGTATATTGACCATTCTGTATAAAATAATCTTCCAGGGTGGTTGTGAAGTAAAGTTATGCCACAAACAATGTGCCTAATTTGGGCACTTTTATGACAACGAGTGCTTGATTTGGAACTGGTCCTGAGCGGTTCTGGTTGGTCCATTTACCCTGAATTTTTGTCTCATATGAGGGAAGATGTATATTGACCATTTTCTATAAAATAATCTTCCAGGGATGTTCTGGGTGGATGTTAGGCAAGAATAAGTGCCCAAATTGGGGTAAATTTCGTTAAAAATAGTGGTTGCATTGGAACTGGTCTTGGGTGGTTCTGGTTGGTCCATTTAACCTGAATTTTTGTCTCATATGAGGGGAGATGTATATTGACCATTCTGTATAAAATAATCTTCCAGGGTGGTTGTGAAGTAAAGTTATGCCACAATCAATGTGCCTAATTTGGGCACTTTTATGACAACGAGTGCTTGTGTTGGAACTGGTCCTGAGTGGTTCTGGTTGGTCTATTTACCCAGGAATTGTGTCTCATTTGTGGGTAGATTTATAATTGACAATTTGGTATAAAATTAGTCTTCCAGGGATGTTCTGGGGGGATGTTAAGCCATAAATAGTGTCCAAATTGGGGTAAATTGCGTTAAAAATAGTGGTTGCATTGGAACTGGTCTTGGGTGGTTCTGGTTGGTCCATTTAACCTGAATTTTTGTCTCATATGAGGGTAGATGTATATTGACCATTCTGTATAAAATAATCTTCCAGGGTGGTTGTGAAGTAAAGTTATGCCACAATCAATGTGCCTATAATGGGCACTTTTATGACAACGAGTGCTTGTATTGGAACTGGTCCTGAGTGGTTCTGGTTGGTCTATTTACCCAGGAATTGTGTCTCATTTGTGGGTAGATGTATAATTCACAATTTTGTGTAAAATTAGTCTTTCCAGGGCCGTCCTGGGGTGATGTTTAGCCAGAAATAGTGTCCCAATTACGGGCACTTGTATTAGAGCAGTGCAGGTCGGTTCGGGGGTCAATTTCACCCCGGAAAAGCTTCCCAAAAAACGGTCACTTGTATAACAAACGAGGATATAACTGATAAGTTACACTTTACCCTTTAATTTGAGCTCAACTACCCGTGAAATGACTCTCTTGTGCTGGAACGGTATTTTGACGTAAGACCTCCGTTTGTCCGCGAGACGGCAGAAATGAGTCCGGCCAACCGGGACTATTGTTTCAAAGTAATCAAGCGGGTACTAGGAGTTTCCCTCTCCGAGAAAAGCCACTCTCCATCGGGCAAGTTTCGAGTCGTAATACCAAAGTTTTACAAAAGTGTGTAAAAACTGTCACAATGCCCAGATAAGTGTTCCAAAAGCCGGGGAAAGATATTTAGAGTCATCGGGGGGTACAGTTGGGAAAAAAGTTGAACGTGGCTAAAAACGGTCTTCGTGCCCAGAATGGTGTTCCAAATGCTGGGTAATTGCATGGGGTGTCATCTGTGAAAAAGTTGGAAAAATGTTAAAAATGGTCGAAAATGGTTAAAATGTGCACAAAACTGTTCAAAATGATGTTTAAATTTACCAGGAGTCATTTGTTAAAAAGTTGAAAAAATGTCAAAAATTGTCGAAAATGCTTAAAATGTGCACAAAACTGTTCAAAATGATTTTTAAAACTATCAGGAGTCATTTGATAAAAAGTTGGGAAAATGTCAAAAATGGTCGAAAATGGTTAAATTGTGCATAAAAGTGTTAGAAATGAAGTTTAAAACTACCAGGAGTCATTTTTTAAAAAGTTGGAAAAATGTCAAAAATGGTCGAAAATTGTTAAAATGTGCATAAAACTGTTAGAAATGAAGTTTAAAAGTACCACGAGTCATTTTTTAAAAAGTTGGAAAAATGTCAAAAATGGTCGAAAATGTTTAAAATGCCCCCAAAACAGGTCCAAATCATGGGGGAAATTTCCAGGAATCATCGGTGGAAAAACCTGGAAGTCTGTCCAAAGGGGTTGAAAATGGTTAAAATGCCCAGAGAAAGTGTCCAAATCTCGGATAAAAATTCCAGCAATCATCGGTGGAAAAACCTGGAAGTCTGTCCAAAGGGGTTGAAAATGGTTAAAATGCCCAGAGAAAGTGTCCAAATCTCGGATAAAAATTCCAGCAATCATCGGTGGAAAAACCTGGAAGTCTGTCCAAAGGGGTTGAAAATGGTTAAAATGCCCAGAGAAAGTGTCCAAATCTCGGATAAAAATTCCAGCAATCATCGGTGGAAAAACCTGGAAGTCTGTCCAAAGGGGTTGAAAATGGTTAAAATGCCCAGAGAAAGTGTCCAAATCTCGGATAAAAATTCCAGCAATCATCGGTAGAAAAACCTGGAAGTCTGTCCAAAGGGGTTGAAAATGGTTAAAATGCCCAGAGAAAGTGTCCAAATCTCGGATAAAAATTCCAGCAATCATCGGTGGAAAAACCTGGAAGTCTGTCCAAAGGGGTTGAAAATGGTTAAAATGCCCAGAGAAAGTGTCCAAATCTCGGATAAAAATTCCAGCAATCATCGGTGGAAAAAGCTGGAAGTCTGTCCAAAGGGGTTGAAAATGGTTAAAATGCCCAGAGAAAGTGTCCAAATCTCGGATAAAAATTCCAGCAATCATCGGTGGAAAAAGCTGGAAGTCAGTCCAAAGGGGTTGAACATGGTTAAAATGCCCAGAGATAGTGTCCAAATCTCGGATTAAATTTTTCAAAATGATCGGTTGGGTCTACCCTATGTTCGAAACTGGGTCTACCCATGCTCGAAACTGGGTCTACCCCATAATATAACTTGGGTCTACCAGGAGAGCGAATTTGGGTCTACCAATGTTAGGGGATATAACTCACCTACTCGTGCAAAATCCGGTGGTCTGCAGAAACCCTTCGGCAAGTATATAGGGAGAGGAAATGTTTGAAAGTGAGCTCCAGGCTGCGAACCGACCCTGACCTCTCCCGGGGTCCAGGTGGATCACCTAATGTTCGGACAACGTTGGCAAAGTGTTGGGATGTCCGTGGGTGGTTCTCCTGATTTTTTACGAATTTTTTTCTAAGTCCTGCGGGACTTAGAAAAATTTTCGGAAAATTTAAGCGGATTTTTTCTAAGTGTGAAGGGGCTTAGAAAAATCCATATCCGCTCATGTGTCACTATTCTCGGACATGCACTGTGAAAAAGACCGTTGATGTGTGTGGTGCTCACACTTTGAAAAATTTCTGGAGCTCGAAATTTCAGCGGGGCGTCAGCCAACCCGTATCCGCCCATGGAGCACTATTCTCGGATAGGCTCGAGGGAAAACCCCGCCGATTTTTGTGGTGCTCAAAAAATCAAAAATTTCATGGAGCTCAGAAATTCAGCGGGGGGTCAGCCAGCCCAATCCGCTCATGTGTCACTATCCTCGGACAAGCACTGTGAAAAACACCGTTGAAGTGTGTGGAGCTCGGACTTAGAAAAATTTCTGGAGGTCAGAAATTCAGCGGGGCATCAGCCAGCTCAATCCGCTCATGTGTCACTATCCTCGGACATGCACTGTGAAAAACACCGTTAATGTGTGTGGAGCTCGGACTTAGAAAAATTTCTGGAGGTCAGAAATTCAGCGGGGCATCAGCCAGCTCAATCCGCTCATGTGTCACTATCCTCGGACAAGCACTGTGAAAAACACCGTTGATGTGTGTGGAGCTCGGACTTAGAAAAATTTCTGGAGGTCAGAAATTCAGCGGGGCATCAGCCAGCTCAATCCGCTCATGTGTCACTATCCTCGGACAAGCACTGTGAAAAACACCGTTGAAGTGTGTGGAGCTCGGAC
>NW_027520206.1:0-5000 GCF_051989625.1 Stigmatopora argus
AACCGCTCAGGACCAGTTCCAACACAAGCACTCGTTGTCATAAAAGTGCCCAAATTAGGCACATTGTTTGTGGCATAACTTTACTTCACAACCACCCTGGAAGATTATTTTATACAGAATGGTCAATATACATCTACCCTCATATGAGACAAAAATTCAGGGAAAATGGACCAACCAGAACCACCCAAGACCAGTTCCAAGACAACCACTATTTTTGACGCAATTTACCCCAATTTGGGCACTATTTCTTGCCTAACATCCACCCAGAACCTCCCTGGAAGATTATTTTATAGAAAATGGTCAATATACATCTCCCCTCATATGAGACAAAAATTCAGGGTAAATGGACCAACCAGAACCACCCAGGACCAGTTCCAACACAAGCACTCGTTGTCATAAAAGTGCCCATATAAGGCACATTGTTTGTGGCATAACTTTACTTCACAACCACCCTGGAAGATTATTTTATACAGAATGGTCAATATACATCTCCCCTCATATGAGACAAAAATTCAGGTTAAATGGACCAACCAGAACCACCCAAGACCAGTTCCAATGCAACCACTATTCTTAACGAAAATTACCCCAATTTGGACACTATTTCTTGCCTAACATCCCCCCAGAACCTCCCTGGAAGACTAATTTTATACAAAATTGTCAATAATACATGCACCCACATTTTAGGCACTTTTTCCGGGGAAAATAACCCCCCCAGAACCGAACTGGGCTACTTTTTATACAAACCAGTACGCACTGGGACGCTATGGAATCCGCAGAACTCTGCCACACTGTGGACAAACTGTGGTACTGCGACCGTTTAAGCTCCCGTAAGCCTATGCACTTTTAGCGTTTAAAATTACCTTTCTGGCTGAAAAGAAAATCTTTTTACACACCCACTCTACTCTAATAAAGGTCCCCTTATTTTAGAAACTATTCCCGAGTGAAAATAAGCCCACAGAACGAAGTCGACATGCTTTTTATACATGCACGTTGGTCTATTACAGTCAACCAGCATTTGGGACACTCTTCCTGGGTAAACTTTTGCACCAGAACCTCCCTGGAGCATTTATTTTGATACCAAATCGTCAATAATACATGCACCCAGAATTTATGCACTTTTTCCGGTGAAAATAACCCACCAGAACCGAAATATCCTCCTTTTTTTATACAGACTTTGACGCACTGGGCCTCTATGTAACCTGAAAAACTCTGCCACACTGTGGACAAACTTTATTACTGCGACCGTTGAAAATCCCGTAAGCTTATGCACTTTTCCCGGTTAAAAACACCTTTTGGGCTGAAAAGAAACGCTTTTTACACACCCACTCTACTCTAATAAAGGTCCCCTTATTTTAGAAACTATTCCTGAGTGAAAATAAGCCCCCAGAACGAAGTCGACATGCTTTTTATACATGCACGTTGGTCTATTACAGTCAACCCGCATTTGGGACACTCTTCCTGGGTAAACTGGAGCGTTTATTTTGACACCAAATGGTGTATAATACATGCACCCAGAATTTATGCACTTTTTCAGGGTAAAATAACCCCCCAGAACCGAAATATCCTGCTTTTTATACAGAATTTGACGCACTGGGCCGCCGCTATGGAACCCGCAGAACTCTGCCACATTGTGGACAATTTTTTTTTACTGCAATTAGGGTCAAATTGCCGGGTCAAAAGTGTCATTTCTTCGGGTAAATCACCCTCCTGGGCCCGGTTTTAATGTTTAAAAAGGTCCAGTATTTGTATTAAAGATATAATATTTGTATTTGATCGATGAGTGCTGATTTAAAACCAAATTTAATGCATTTTTGGCACTTTTGAGAATGGTCGTATGTCGTCGTATTTGGTCGCGCCGACGTTTATGGCTGTCTTTTACCCAGGAAAATAACTCCCAGTGCCCGGTAGTCATGTCTGATAAGCTCCAGTAAGCTCGAGTATTTGTATTTCATCAATAAATGCTGATTTTACCCCATTTTAGTGCATATTTGGGACTTTTGCGAATGGTCGTCGTACTTGGTCGCGCAGACGTTTATGGCTGTCTTTCCCCCGTGAAAATCATCCCCAGTTTCTGGTAGTCATGTCTGATCAGCTCCAGTATTTGTATTTAATCAACAAGTGCTGATTTTAGTTCATTTTGGCACTTTTGAGAATGGTCGCACGTCGTCGTATTTGGTCGCGCCGACGTTTATAGCTGTCTTTCCCCCCGGAAAATCACCCCCAGTGCCCGGTAGTCATGTCTGATCAGCCCCAGTAAGCTCCAGTAATTCTATTTCATCCATAAGTGCTGATTTTAACCCATTTTAGTGAATTTTTGGCCCTATGGCGAATGGTCGTCGCGCCGACGTTTATGGCTGTCTTTTCCCCAGGAAAATCACCCCCATTGCCCGGTAGTCATGTCAGATAAGCTCCAGTAATTGTATTTCATCAACTAGTGCTGATTTTAGTTCATTTTGGGCACTTTTGAGAATGGTCGTATGTCGTCGTATTTGGTCGTTCCGACTTTTATGGCTGTCTTTTCCCCAGGAAAATCACCCCCAGAGCCCGCTAGTCATGTCTGATAAGCTCCAGTAACTCTATTTCATCCATAAGTGCTGATTTTAGTTCATTTTAGGCACTTTTGAGAATGGTCGTATTTGGTCGCGCCGACGTTTATAGCTGTCTTTCCCCCCGGAAAATCACCCCCAGTGCCCGGTAGTCATGTCTGATCAGCTCCAGTAACTCTATTTCATCCATAAGTGCTGATTTTAGTTCATTTTAGGCACTTTTGAGAATGGTCGTATTTGGTCGCGCCGACGTTTATAGCTGTCTTTCCCCCTGGAAAATCACCCCCAGTGCCCGGTAGTCATGTCTGATCAGCTCCAGTAAGCTCCAGTAATTGTATTTCACCCATAAGTGCTGATTTTAACCCATTTTAGTGAATTTTTGGACCTTTGGCGAATGGTCGTCGTCGCGCAGACCTTTATAGCTGTCTCCCCCCCGGGAAAATCACCCCCAGTGCCCGATATTAATGTCTGAAAAGCTTCAGTATTTGTATTTTATCGTTTAAAAACGATCACTCCGCTTTTGGAACACTTTTCTAGGGAATATTAACCATTTTCCGCACCTTAAGAGAGTCAGATCTACTCCCGCCGACCTTTATATCTGTCTCCCCCCCCGAGAAAATCACCCCCAGAGCCCGGTAGTCATGTCTGAAAAGCCCCAGTAACTTCCAGTAATTGTAATTAATCATTAAATGCTGTTTTTAAAACTATTACTACGATTTTGGAACACTTTTTCTGGGCATTACCTTGCTCCTTTTCGCCGTCTTGCGGACAAACTTTGGTACTGCAATCGGGCTCAAATTGCCGGGTCAAAAGTGCCATTTCCTCGGGTAAATCAACCTCATGGGCCAAGTTTTAATGTTTAAAAAGGTCCAGTATTTGTATTAAAGATATAGTATTTGTATTTCATCAATGAGTGCTGATTTAAAACCCATTTTAGTTCATTTTGGGCACTTTTGAGAATGGTCGTATGTCGTCGTATTTGGTCGCGTGCCGACGTTTATGGCTGTCTTTACCCAGGGGAAATCACCCCCAGTGCCTGGTAGTCATGTCTGATAAGCTCCAGTAAGCTCCAGTATTTTTTATTTCATCCATAAGTGCTGATTTTAACCCATTTTAGTGAATTTTTGGGCCTTTGGCGAACGGTCGTCGCGCCGACGTTTATGGCTGTCTTTTACCCAGGAAAATCACCCCCAGAGCCCAGTAGTCATGTCTGATAAGCTCCAGTAACTCTATTTCATCCATAAGTGCTGATTTTATTTCATTTTAGGCACTTTTGAGAATGGTCGTATGTCGTCGTATTTGGTCGCGTGCCGACGTTTATGGCTGTCTTTCCCCCTGGAAAATCACCCCAAGAGCCTGGTAGTCATGTCTGATAAGCTCCAGTAAGCTCCAGTAATTCTATTTCATCCATAAGTGCTGATTTTAACCCATTTTAGTGAAATTTTGGCACTTTCGCCAATGGTCGTCGTCGTCGCGCCGACCTTTATAGCTGTCTCCCCCCCCCCGGGAAAATCACCCTCAGTGCCCGATATTAATGTGTGGAAAAGCTCCAGTATTTGTATTTCATGGTTTAAAAACCATCACTACGCTTTTGGAAACACTTTTCTGCACATTTTAACCATTTCCCGGTACCTTAAGAGAGTCATAGTTACTCCCGCCGTTTACCCGGCCTGGTTGATGGACCTTGCTCATTTTCGCCGTCTGGCGGACAAACTTCAGTACTGCATTCGGGTCAGGTGCGGTCGACATTTCTTGCCGGCTTTTCAAGCACTTTGCCTGGGTTGATTTAAAACATTTTGCCCTGTTTATTTTTAACAAGTTTACCCACGTTTTACAAATCTTCTGCGGGCTTTAGATGCACTATTCCTGGGTTGATTAAAAAAAAATTGCCCTTATTATTTTTAACAAGTTTACCCACGTTTTACAAATCTTCTGCGGGCTTTAGATGCACTATTCCTGGGTTGATTTTAAACATGTTGCCCTTTATTTTTAACAAGTTTACCCACGTTTTTCAAAACTTTGTGCAAGCTTTAGATGCACTATTCCTGGGTTGATTTAAAACATTTTGCCCTTTTTATTTTAACAAGTTTACCCACGTTTTACAACTCTTCTGCGGGCTTTAGATGCACTATTCCTGGGTTGATTTTAAACATTTTGCCCTTTTTATTTTTAACAAGTTTACCCACGTTTTACAACTCTTCTGCGGGCTTTAGATGCACTATTCCTGGGTTGATTTTAAACATTTTGCCCTTTTTATTTTTAACAAGTTTACCCACGTTTTTCAAAACTTTGTGCGGGCTTTAGATGCACTATTCCTGGGTTGATTTTAAACATTTTGGCCTTTTTATTTTAACAAGTTTACCCACGTTTTTCAAAACTTTGTGCAAGCTTTAGATGCACTATTCCTGGGTTGATTTTAAACATTTTGCCCTTTTTATTTTAACAAGTTTACCC
>NW_027520206.1:12500-15000 GCF_051989625.1 Stigmatopora argus
CTGGTTAGTTTCTTTTCCTCCGCTTAGTAATATGCTTAAATTCAGCGGGTCGTCTCGTCTGATCTGAGGTCGGATTCGGATAGTGCAAATAACTGGTGTCGCTCACTGAGGAGGAGGAGGAGATTTTTTTTTTCGTGCGCGCGCGTGTCTCGTGTTCCACGCCGGCTGGGGCTACACCTCGTCTCGGGTGCGGTTGGGACATCACGGGGCGGTCATAGTTTGCGCCAAAAAGCCGCCCGTGAACCGCGGACTGAGGTTTTACACATGCCTCTCTCTTACACGTGTCTTCTCTCTCACTCTCTCTCTCACACCATGCCGTTTCGTGCGGGCATCGAGGAGCCCCGCCGCGGCTGCACTTAGGGTAACGTGGTCGCCCTCGATAACCACCCAGTCGCGGGATCCGTGGCGGCCCTGTCCCGCTCCACGGACGTCCCGATTGAATCTCAGACGACGCTCAGACAGGCGTGGCCCCGGGAGGGACCCGGGGCCGCAAGGTGCGTTCGAAGTGTCGATGATCAATGTGTCCTGCAATTCACATTAGTTCTCGCAGCTAGCTGCGTTCTTCATCGACGCACGAGCCGAGTGATCCACCGCTAAGAGTTGTCAGTGAGCCCCAAAGGCGGCCACAGTCGGCCCATCGGTTGGGTGGGTGGGCTTCCTGCGGGCCTCCTATGGGTTGGAAGTCAGAGGCTAGTTCCTGGAGGTGGAAATGCAGGGAAGGTATTGCGGGCAAGCGGGCACAGTGCACCTACCGCTCCGGGACAAGGCCGATGGCCGGAGTCGCGGGGCACGGTGGCGCGGGCCGTCGTGTTCCGGCCTAGAACACAACAACCTAGAGGGGAATTGGCGTCGGTCAAACTCCGCGCTCGGCGACGGAAAGAACCCGGATAATCAGTAACAGAGGGTCACACGCGCAGACGTCCAATCTATTTCGGACCGGGCTCTAATGCTCTTCCCAATGAACATGAAACCTTGCAACAATCCTTCCGAGACCGTAAGACCGGTGGTGCCAACTCTTCCTCCCTGCTTAGGCTCGCGCTTGCCGGCATGTGGAACCTGGCGTAACGTAACACACCCGCGTGTAGGACCGGCCTGGGTTGTGTTTTCCCCTCCTACCTTCCTTTCGTTACACGTGGGCGTGCACAGTGCACCTACCGCTCCGCGGCAAGGCCCGAACCAGGTCACGGGGAGCGACGATTTCGTGACAAGGACGAGACCAGGCCAGCGAGCGCGGTGGCACGAGTTTTGTGGGTCTGGCCGCCAACATCGAAGATGTATTAATCGGACTCAGGCGCGCCACAAACCCCGGCGAGGAACGGGCCCGTCAGACGCTTACCCGTCAAGGAATCACGTAAGCCGGGGAACCGCCTCTAGTTAAGCACGCGCTCACGCGCACACGGCCAAAACCACCCAGCTTGTCCGCACACCCGCGATGGTTCGGGTGCCAACCTGTACCTTGTCACTTGTAGATCACCCGCGTTTATGGGCCGGCCAGGGTGTCTGCCATCGCTCCAGCTCGTCGCAATCTCGCCGGAACCAGCCGGTCTCCGCCGCCCCTTTTGCCCCGGGTGGGCTACCGTCAAACCCCTCAGCTGGATGAGTGGGTAGTGGGGGGGGGACCGGCGACCACGGGCGCTCCGTCATATCCAACCGGAGGCATTGAACCCCCCTCCGCCCCGCCGGAGGCGAGGGGAGAGTAGCGGGTACCCGTGGCCTTTGGGGCTTCGGTTCCGGCGTGGTCGGGGTCGACCGTGTACGGCCCTGCGTCTTGGAATTCGAAGGTAGCGTAGGATTTGCAACTTGCCCTCATTCGGTTTTTGGCTTACGGGCTGATTTGTTCACTTGTTCCCTCATTCGTTTTTTGGCTTTTGGCTTACGGCTGATTGTTCCCTCATTCGTTTTTTGGCTCATGGCTGATTTGTTTCACATTGTTTCTTTCGGCAAAGACTGATTTTCCACTTGCTTCGCCACACAATTTTCGGATCGGCTATGGGCTCGCCGCCGCGAGGGAGTTGACCCAGATACACCCGCTGTCAACAGCCACCGACGCCTACCGCGGACGGAGGGCCGAGGTGCCGCAGACGGGGAACGAGGCTCCCAAGGGCGCCAAGGACTCGACCTGAGCAGTCCTGTGCAACGACCCACGAGATGCGCGACAACTTCCACCATATGCAGAGGCTTCCGGAGCAACCACGCGCACGGGACCTGAAAGGGCTTGAAACCGCCTGTGGCCGCGTGTGTACCTGGATAGCGCTAACGCCACCGGGCCGTCCCAAGTACGACTCGCCGATGTAACGTCGCTTACCGTCCTCCAGGACTCACAACGGTGCGCACACCGATCCTCCCCACAGACAGGACATGTTATCCGCGCTTACAGCGCCCTTCCACACTCCACGGTTTCCGCCGCCGGCTCGGGGAGGGAGCCAGTTTTCCCGGGGCTTCATTGTTTCTTTCGGCAAAGACTGATTTTCCACTTGCTTCGCCACACAATTTTCGGATC
>NW_027520206.1:20000-27497 GCF_051989625.1 Stigmatopora argus
TGCCTGTTCCGGGTCAGGACCCACCCCGTGTTATCATTTATCCCTGAATAACACACCATTGTCGGATTGGTGTAGACGGTTACGACCGCCTTAGTGAGTTCGCCACTCTCACTTGTCAAAATTTTTCTAAGTCCGTGTGCCTGTTCCGGGTCAGGACCCACCCCGTGTTATCATTTATCCCTGAATAGCACACCATTGTCGGATTGGTGTAGACGGTTACGACCGCCTTAGTGAGTTCGCCACTCTCACTTGTCAAAATTTTTCTAAGTCCGTGTGCCTGTTCCGGGTCAGGACCCACCCCGTGTTATCATTTATCCCTGAATAGCACACCATTGTCGGATTGGTGTAGACGGTTACGACCGCCTTAGTGAGTTCGCCACTCTCACTTGTCAAAATTTTTCTAAGTCCGTGTGCCTGTTCCGGGTCAGGACCCACCCCGTGTTATCATTTATCCCTGAATAACACACCATTGTCGGATTGGTGTAGACGGTTACGACCGCCTTAGTGAGTTAACCACTCTCACTAGTCAAAATTTTTCTAAGTCCGTGTGCCTGTTCCGGGTCAGGACCCACCCCGTGTTATCATTTATCCCTGAATAACACACCATTGTCGGATTGGTGTAGACGGTTACGACCGCCTTAGTGAGTTCGCCACTCTCACTTGTCAAAATTTTTCTAAGTCCGTGTGCCTGTTCCGGGTCAGGACCCACCCCGTGTTATCATTTATCCCTGAATAGCACACCATTGTCGGATTGGTGTAGACGGTTACGACCGCCTTAGTGAGTTCACCACTCTCACTTGTCAAATTTTTTCTAAGTCCGTGTGCCTGTTCCGGGTCAGGACCCACCCCGTGTTATCATTTATCCCTGAATAGCACACCATTGTCGGATTGGTGTAGACGGTTACGACCGCCTTAGTGAGTTCGCCATTCTCACTTGTCAAAATTTTTCTAAGTCCGTGTGCCTGTTCCGGGTCAGGACCCACCCCGTGTTATCAGTTATCCCTGAATAGCACACCATCGTCGGACTGGTGTAGACGGTTACGACCGCCTTAGTGAGTTCGCCACTCTCACTTGTCAAAATTTTTCTAAGTCCGAGTGCCTGTTCCGGGTCAGGACCCACCCCGTGTTATCAGTTATCCCTGAATAGCACACCATCGTCGGACTGGTGTAGACGGTTACGACCGCCTTAGTGAGTTCGCCACTCTCACTTGTCGAAAATTTTCTAAGTCCCTTCACACTTAGAAAAAATTCGTTAAAATCAGGAGGACCACCCTCGGACACCCCAACACCTTGCAAACGTTGTCCGAACATAGGGTGATCTACCTGGACCCCGGGAGAGCGGAGGGTCGGTTCGCAGCCTGGAGCTCACATTCAAAATTTTTCTCTCCCTATAATCTTGCCGAAGGGTTTCTGCAGACCACCGGATTTTGCATGAGTAGGTGAGTTATATCCCCTTACATTTGGTAGACCCAAATTCGCTCTCCTGGTAGACCCAAGTTATATTATGGGGTAGACCCAGTTTCGAGCATGGGGTAGACCCACGTGAATGCCCTGGTAGACCCAAATCATGCGAGCACCATAAAAATCAGCGGGGTTTTTCCTCGAGCCTATCCGAGGATAGGCTCACATGAGCGGATATGGGTTTGTAATGGCTCGCTGAAAATCACGAGCTCCAGAGATTTTTCTCTGAAAATTTTTCTAAGTGTGAGCACCACACACATCAACGGTGTTTTCCCTCGAGCCTATCCGAGGATAGGCTCACGAGGGCGGATATGGGTTTGTATTGCCTCGCTGAAAGCCTGAGCTCCAGAAATTTTTCTAAGTGTGAGCACCACACACATCAACGGTGTTTTCCAACATGCCTATCCGAGGATAGTGACACATGAGCGGATTGGGTTGGCTGATGCCCCGCTGAAAACCTGAGCTCCAGAAATTTTTCTAAGTGTGAGCACCACACACTTCAACGGTCTTTTTCACAGTGCATGTCCGAGGATAGTGACACATGAGCGGATTGGGCTGGCTGATGCCCCGCTGAATTTCTGACCTCCAGAAATTTTTCTAAGTGTGAGCACCACACACTTCGGCGGGGTTTTTCCCCGAGCCTATCCGAGGATAGGCTCACATGAGCGGATATGGGTTTGGAATGGCTCGCTGAAATCCTGAGCTCCAGAGATTTTTCTCAGAAAATTTTTCTAAGTGTGAGCACCACACACATCAACGGGGTTTTCCAACATGCCTGTCCGAGGATAGTGACACATGAGCGGATTGGGTCGGCTGATGCCCCGCTGAAAACCTGAGCTCCAGAAATTTTTCTAAGTGTGAGCACCACACACTTCAACGGTCTTTTTCACAGTGCATGTCCGAGGATAGTGACACATGAGCGGATTGGGCTGGCTGATGCCCCGCTGAATTTCTGACCTCCAGAAATTTTTCTAAGTGTGAGCACCACACATTTCGGCGGGGTTTTTCCCCGAGCCTATCCGAGGATAGGCTCACATGAGCGGATATGGGTTTGGAATTGCTCGCTGAAATCCTGAGCTCCAGAGATTTTTCTCAAATTTTTTCTAAGTGTGAGCACCACACACATCAACGGTGTTTTCCAACATGCCTATCCGAGGATAGTGACACGTGAGCGGATTGGGTCGGCTGATGCCCCGCTGAAATCCTGAGCTCCAGAATTTTTTCTAAGTGTGAGCACCACACACATCAACGGTGTTTCCCTCGAGCCTATCCGACGATAGGCTCACAAGGGCGGATATGGGTTTGTTTTGCCCCGCTGAAATTCTGAGCTCCAGAATTTTTTCTAAGTGTGAGCACCACACACATCAACGGTGTTTCCCTCGAGCCTATCCGACGATAGGCTCACAAGGGCGGATATGGGTTTGTAATGTCTCGCTGAAATCCTGAGCTCCAGAAATTTTTCTAAGTGTGAGCACCACACACATCAACGGTGTTTTCCAACATGCCTGTCCGAGGATAGTGACACATGAGCGGATTGGGTCGGCTGATGCCCCGCTGAAATCCTGAGCTCCAGAAATTTTTCTAAGTGTGAGCACCACACACTTCGGCGGGGTTTTTCCCCGAGCCTATCCGAGGATATGCTCACATGAGCGGATATGGGTTGCTGAAGCTCCCGCTGAGTTCCCGAGCTCCAGAAATTTTTCTAAGTGTGAGCACCACACACATCAACGGTCTTTTCCCCCGAGCCTATCCGAAGATAGGCTCACATGAGCGGATATGGGTTGCTGAAGCTCCCGCTGAGTTCCCGAGCTCCAGAAATTTTTCTAAGTGTGAGCACCACACACATCAACGGTCTTTTCCCCCGAGCCTATCCGAAGATAGGCTCACATGAGCGGATATGGGTTGCTGAAGCTCCCGCTGAGTTCCCGAGCTCCAGAAATTTTTCTAAGTGTGAGCACCACACACATCAACGGTCTTTTCCCCTGAGCCTATCCGAAGATAGGCTCACATGAGCGGATATGGGTTGCTGAAGCTCCCGCTGAGTTCCCGAGCTCCAGAATTTTTTCTAAGTGTGAGCACCACACACATCAACGGTCTTTTTCACGGTGCATGTCCGAGGATAGTGACACATGAGCGGATTGAGCTGGCTGATGCTCCGCTGAATTTCTGAGCTCCAGAAATTTTTCTAAGTGTGAGCACCACACACATCAACGGTCTTTTCCACCGAGCATATCCGAAGATAGGCTCACATGAGCGGATATGGGTTGCTGAAGCCCCCGCTGAGTTCCCGAGCTCCAGAAATTTTTCTAAGTGTGAGCACCACACACATCAACGGTGTTTTCCAACATGCCTGTCCGAGGATAGTGACACATGGGCGGATTGAGCAAGCTGATGCTCCGCTGAATTTCTGACCTCCAGAAATTTTTCTAAGTGTGAGCACCACACACATCAACGGTCTTTTCCCCCGAGCCTATCCGAAGATAGGCTCACATGAGCGGATATGGGTTGCCAAAGCCTCGCAAGTGTGAGCACCACACACATCAACGGTGTTTCCCTCGAGCCTATCCGACGATAGGCTCACAAGGGCGGATATGGGTTTGTTATGCCCCGCTGAAATTTCGAGCTCCAGAAATTTTTCCAAGTGTGAGCACCACACACATCTGCGGGGTCTTATCACGAGCTTATCCGAGGATAGTGACACACGAGCGGATATGGATTTTTCTAAGCCCCTTCACACTTAGAAAAAATCCGCTTAAATTTTCCGAAAATTTTTCTAAGTCCCGTAGGACTTAGAAAAAAAATCGTTAAAAATCAGGAGGACCACCCTCGGACACCCCAACACCTTGCCAACGTTGTCCGAACATAGGGTGATCTACCTGGACCCCGGGAGAGGTTAGGGTCGGTTCGCAGCCCGGAGCTCACCTTCAAAAATTTCCTCTCCCTATATACTTGCCGAAGGCTTTTTGCAGGCCACCGGATTTTGCACGAGTAGGCAAATTATATCCCACCGGTCTTCACGGGCATCTGAGGACTTTCTCCCCGGGAATAGTGCTTCTTGGGCGGATATTATCGACAGATATCAGGTTTCATCGTCGAGCTCCATATATTTTTCGAGTTTCGGCACTTTGAAATTCGGCGGGGGTTCGCCCCGAGTCGATCCGAGAATAGTGCACCGTGAGCGGATTGGGTTGGCTGATGCCCGCTGAAATCCTGAGCTCCAGAATTTTTTCTAAGTGTGAGCACCACACACATCAACGGTGTTTCCCTCGAGCCTTATCCGACGATAGGCTCACAAGGGCGGATATGGGTTTGTAATGTCTCGCTGAAAGCCTGAGCTCCAGATTTTTTTCTAAGTGTGAGCACCACACACTTCAACGGGCTTTTTCACAGTGCATGTCCGAGGATAGTGACACATGAGCGGATTGAGCTGGCTGATGCCCCGCTGAATTTCTGACCTCCAGAATTTTTTCTAAGTGTGAGCACCACACACTTCAACGGTCTTTTTCACAGTGCATATCCGAAGATAGTGACACATGAGCGGATTGAGCTGGCTGATGCCCCGCTGAATTTCTGACCTCCAGAAATTTTTCTAAGTGTGAGCACCACACACTTCAACGGTGTTTTTCACAGTGCATGTCCGAGGATAGTGACACATGAGCGGATTGAGCTGGCTGATGCCCCGCTGAATTTCTGAGCTCCAGAAATTTTTCTAAGTGTGAGCACCACACACTTCAACGGTCTTTTTCACAGTGCATGTCCGAGGATAGTGACACATGAGCGGATTGAGCTGGCTGATGCCCCGCTGAATTTCTGAGCTCCAGAAATTTTTCTAAGTCCGAGCTCCACACACATCAACGGTGTTTTTCACAGTGCATGTCCGAGGATAGTGACACATGAGCGGATTGGGTTGGCTGATGCCCCGCTGAATTTCTGAGCTCCAGAAATTTTTCTAAGTCCGAGCTCCACACACATTAACGGTGTTTTTCACAGTGCATGTCCGAGGATAGTGACACATGAGCGGATTGGGTTGGCTGATGCCCCGCTGAATTTCTGAGCTCCAGAAATTTTTCTAAGTCCGAGCTCCACACACATCAACGGTGTTTTTCACAGTGCATGTCCGAGGATAGTGACACATGAGCGGATTGAGCTGGCTGATGCCCCGCTGAATTTCTGACCTCCAGAAATTTTTCTAAGTCCGAGCTCCACACACATCAACGGTGTTTTTCACAGTGCATGTCCGAGGATAGTGACACATGAGCGGATTGAGCTGGCTGATGCCCCGCTGAATTTCTGACCTCCAGAAATTTTTCTAAGTCCGAGCTCCACACACATCAACGGTGTTTTTCACAGTGCTTGTCCGAGGATAGTGACACATGAGCGGATTGAGCTGGCTGATGCCCCGCTGAATTTCTGAGCTCCAGAAATTTTTCTAAGTCCGAGCTCCATACACATCAACGGTGTTTTTCACAGTGCTTGTCCGAGGATAGTGACACATGAGCGGATTGAGCTGGCTGATGCCCCGCTGAATTTCTGAGCTCCAGAAATTTTTCTAAGTGTGAGCACCACACACTTCAACGGGCTTTTTCACAGTGCATGTCCGAGGATAGTGACACATGAGCGGATTGAGCTGGCTGATGCCCCGCTGAATTTCTGAGCTCCAGAAATTTTTCTAAGTCCGAGCTCCACACACATCAACGGTGTTTTTCACAGTGCATGTCCGAGGATAGTGACACATGAGCGGATTGAGCTGGCTGATGCCCCGCTGAATTTCTGAGCTCCAGAAATTTTTCTAAGTGTGAGCACCACACACTTCAACGGTCTTTTTCACAGTGCATGTCCGAGGATAGTGACACATGAGCGGATTGAGCTGGCTGATGCCCCGCTGAATTTCTGAGCTCCAGAAATTTTTCTAAGTCCGAGCTCCACACACATCAACGGTGTTTTTCACAGTGCATGTCCGAGGATAGTGACACATGAGCGGATATGGGTTGCTGAAGCCCCCGCTGAGTTCCCGAGCTCCAGAAATTTTTCAAAGTGTGAGCACCACACACATCAACGGTGTTTCCCTCGAGCCTATCCGACGATAGGCTCACAAGGGCGGATATGGGTTTGTTTTGCCCCGCTGAAATTTCGAGCTCCAGAAATTTTTCCAAGTGTGAGCACCACACACATCTGCCGGGTCTTATCACGAGCTTATCCGAGGATAGTGACACACGAGCGGATATGGATTTTTCTAAGCCCCTTCACACTTAGAAAAAATCCGCTTAAATTTTCCGAAAATTTTTCTAAGTCCCGCAGGACTTAGAAAAAAAATCGTTAAAAATCAGGAGGACCACCCTCGGACACCCCAACACCTTGCCAACGTTGTCCGAACATAGGGTGATCTACCTGGACCCCGGGAGAGGTCAGGGTCGGTTCGCAGCCCGGAGCTCACATTCAAAAAATTTCCTCTCCCTATATACTTGCCGAAGGCTTTTTGCAGACCACCGGATTTTGCACAAGTAGGCAAATCATATCCCACCGGTCTTCACGGGCATCGGAGGGATTTCTCCCCGGGAATAGTGCTTCGTGGGCGGATATTATCGACAGATACCAGGTTTCATCGTCGAGCTCCGTATATTTTTCGAGTTTCAGCACTTTTAAAATCGGCGGGGGTTCGCCCCGAGTCAATCCGAGAATAGTGCACCGTGAGCGGACTGGGTTGGACGACCTCCCGCTGAATTTCTGAGCTCCAGAAATTTTTCTAAGTCCGAGCTCCACACACTTCAACGGTGTTTTTCACAGTGCATGTCCGAGGATAGTGACACATGAGCGGATTGAGCTGGCTGATGCCCCGCTGAATTTCTGACCTCCAGAAATTTTTCTAAGTCCGAGCTCCACACACTTCAACGGTGTTTTTCACAGTGCCTGTCCGAGGATAGTGACACATGAGCGGATTGAGCTGGCTGATGCCCCGCTGAATTTCTGAGCTCCAGAAATTTTTCTAAGTCCGAGCTCCACACACATCAACGGTGTTTTTCACAGTGCATGTCCGAG
>NW_027520207.1:0-12500 GCF_051989625.1 Stigmatopora argus
TTCCTCTCCCTATATACTTGCCGAAGGGTTTCTGCAGACCACCGGATTTTGCACGAGTAGGTGAGTTATATCCCCCTAACATTGGTAGACCCAAATTCGCTCTCCTGGTAGACCCAAGTTATATTATGGGTAGACCCAGTTTCGAGCATGGGGTAGACCCAGTTTCGAACATAGGGTAGACCCAACCGATCATTTTGAAAATTTAATCCGAGATTTGGACACTATCTCTGGGCATTTTAACCATGTTCAACCCCTTTGGACTGACTTCCAGCTTTTTCCACCGATGATTGCTGGAATTTTTATCCGAGATTTGGACACTTTCTCTGGGCATTTTAACCATTTTCAACCCCTTTGGACAGACTTCCAGCTTTTTCCACCGATGATTGCTGGAATTTTTATCCGAGATTTGGACACTTTCTCTGGGCATTTTAACCATTTTCAACCCCTTTGGACAGACTTCCAGGTTTTTCCACCGATGATTGCTGGAATTTTTATCCGAGATTTGGACACTTTCTCTGGGCATTTTAACCATTTTCAACCCCTTTGGACAGACTTCCAGGTTTTTCTACCGATGATTGCTGGAATTTTTATCCGAGATTTGGACACTTTCTCTGGGCATTTTAACCATTTTCAACCCCTTTGGACAGACTTCCAGGTTTTTCCACCGATGATTGCTGGAATTTTTATCCGAGATTTGGACACTTTCTCTGGGCATTTTAACCATTTTCAACCCCTTTGGACAGACTTCCAGGTTTTTCCACCGATGATTGCTGGAATTTTTATCCGAGATTTGGACACTTTCTCTGGGCATTTTAACCATTTTCAACCCCTTTGGACAGACTTCCAGGTTTTTCCACCGATGATTGCTGGAATTTTTATCCGAGATTTGGACACTTTCTCTGGGCATTTTAACCATTTTCAACCCCTTTGGACAGACTTCCAGGTTTTTCCACCGATGATTCCTGGAAATTTCCCCCATGATTTGGACCTGTTTTGGGGGCATTTTAAACATTTTCGACCATTTTTGACATTTTTCCAACTTTTTAAAAAATGACTCGTGGTACTTTTAAACTTCATTTCTAACAGTTTTATGCACATTTTAACAATTTTCGACCATTTTTGACATTTTTCCAACTTTTTAAAAAATGACTCCTGGTAGTTTTAAACTTCATTTCTAACACTTTTATGCACAATTTAACCATTTTCGACCATTTTTGACATTTTCCCAACTTTTTATCAAATGACTCCTGATAGTTTTAAAAATCATTTTGAACAGTTTTGTGCACATTTTAAGCATTTTCGACAATTTTTGACATTTTTTCAACTTTTTAACAAATGACTCCTGGTAAATTTAAACATCATTTTGAACAGTTTTGTGCACATTTTAACCATTTTCGACCATTTTTAACATTTTTCCAACTTTTTCACAGATGACACCCCATGCAATTACCCAGCATTTGGAACACCATTCTGGGCACGAAGACCGTTTTTAGCCACGTTCAACTTTTTTCCCAACTGTACCCCCCGATGACTCTAAATATCTTTCCCCGGCTTTTGGAACACTTATCTGGGCATTGTGACAGTTTTTACACACTTTTGTAAAACTTTGGTATTACGACTCGAAACTTGCCCGATGGAGAGTGGCTTTTCTCGGAGAGGGAAACTCCTAGTACCCGCTTGATTACTTTGAAACAATAGTCCCGGTTGGCCGGACTCATTTCTGCCGTCTCGCGGACAAACGGAGGTCTTACGTCAAAATACCGTTCCAGCACAAGAGAGTCATTTCACGGGTAGTTGAGCTCAAATTAAAGGGTAAAGTGTAACTTATCAGTTATATCCTCGTTTGTTATACAAGTGACCGTTTTTTGGGAAGCTTTTCCGGGGTGAAATTGACCCCCGAACCGACCTGCACTGCTCTAATACAAGTGCCCGTAATTGGGACACTATTTCTGGCTAAACATCACCCCAGGACGGCCCTGGAAAGACTAATTTTACACAAAATTGTGAATTATACATCTACCCACAAATGAGACACAATTCCTGGGTAAATAGACCAACCAGAACCACTCAGGACCAGTTCCAATACAAGCACTCGTTGTCATAAAAGTGCCCATTATAGGCACATTGATTGTGGCATAACTTTACTTCACAACCACCCTGGAAGATTATTTTATACAGAATGGTCAATATACATCTACCCTCATATGAGACAAAAATTCAGGTTAAATGGACCAACCAGAACCACCCAAGACCAGTTCCAATGCAACCACTATTTTTAACGCAATTTACCCCAATTTGGACACTATTTATGGCTTAACATCCCCCCAGAACATCCCTGGAAGACTAATTTTATACCAAATTGTCAATTATAAATCTACCCACAAATGAGACACAATTCCTGGGTAAATAGACCAACCAGAACCACTCAGGACCAGTTCCAACACAAGCACTCGTTGTCATAAAAGTGCCCAAATTAGGCACATTGATTGTGGCATAACTTTACTTCACAACCACCCTGGAAGATTATTTTATACAGAATGGTCAATATACATCTCCCCTCATATGAGACAAAAATTCAGGTTAAATGGACCAACCAGAACCACCCAAGACCAGTTCCAATGCAACCACTATTTTTAACGAAATTTACCCCAATTTGGGCACTTATTCTTGCCTAACATCCACCCAGAACATCCCTGGAAGATTATTTTATAGAAAATGGTCAATATACATCTTCCCTCATATGAGACAAAAATTCAGGGTAAATGGACCAACCAGAACCGCTCAGGACCAGTTCCAAATCAAGCACTCGTTGTCATAAAAGTGCCCAAATTAGGCACATTGTTTGTGGCATAACTTTACTTCACAACCACCCTGGAAGATTATTTTATACAGAATGGTCAATATACATCTACCCTCATATGAGACAAAAATTCAGGGAAAATGGACCAACCAGAACCACCCAAGACCAGTTCCAAGACAACCACTATTTTTAACGCAATTTACCCCAATTTGGACACTATTTATGGCTTAACATCCCCCCAGAACCTCCCTGGAAGATTATTTTATACAGAATGGTCAATATACAACTACCCTCATATGAGACAAAAATTCAGGCTAAATGGACCAACCAGAACCGCTCAGGACCAGTTCCAACACAAGCACTCGTTGTCATAAAAGTGTCCAAATTAGGCACATTGTTTGTGGCATAACTTTACTTCACAACTACCCTGGAAGATTATTTTATACAGAATGGTCAATATACATCTACCCTCATATGAGACAAAAATTCAGGGAAAATGGACCAACCAGAACCACCCAAGACCAGTTCCAATGCAACCACTATTTTTAACGCAATTTACCCCAATTTGGGCACTTATTCTTGCCTAACATCCCCCCAGAACATCCCTGGAAGACTAATTTTATACCAAATTGTCAATATACATCTCCCCTCATATGAGACAAAAATTCAGGGTAAATGGACCAACCAGAACCACTCAGGACCAGTTCCAACACAAGCACTCGTTGTCATAAAAGTGCCCAAATTAGGCACATTGATTGTGGCATAACTTTACTTCACAACCACCCTGGAAGATTATTTTATACAGAATGGTCAATATACATCTCCCCTCATATGAGACAAAAATTCAGGTTAAATGGACCAACCAGAACCACCCAAGACCAGTTCCAATGCAACCACTATTTTTAACGAAATTTACCCCAATTTGGGCACTTATTCTTGCCTAACATCCACCCAGAACATCCCTGGAAGATTATTTTATAGAAAATGGTCAATATACATCTTCCCTCATATGAGACAAAAATTCAGGGTAAATGGACCAACCAGAACCGCTCAGGACCAGTTCCAAATCAAGCACTCGTTGTCATAAAAGTGCCCAAATTAGGCACATTGTTTGTGGCATAACTTTACTTCACAACCACCCTGGAAGATTATTTTATACAGAATGGTCAATATACATCTACCCTCATATGAGACAAAAATTCAGGGAAAATGGACCAACCAGAACCACCCAAGACCAGTTCCAAGACAACCACTATTTTTAACGCAATTTACCCCAATTTGGACACTATTTATGGCTTAACATCCCCCCAGAACCTCCCTGGAAGATTATTTTATACAGAATGGTCAATATACAACTACCCTCATATGAGACAAAAATTCAGGCTAAATGGACCAACCAGAACCGCTCAGGACCAGTTCCAACACAAGCACTCGTTGTCATAAAAGTGTCCAAATTAGGCACATTGTTTGTGGCATAACTTTACTTCACAACTACCCTGGAAGATTATTTTATACAGAATGGTCAATATACATCTCCCCTCATATGAGACAAAAATTCAGGGAAAATGGACCAACCAGAACCACCCAAGACCAGTTCCAATGCAACCACTATTTTTAACGAAATTTACCCCAATTTGGGCACTTATTCTTGCCTAACATCCACCCAGAACATCCCTGGAAGATTATTTTATAGAAAATGGTCAATATACATCTTCCCTCATATGAGACAAAAATTCAGGGTAAATGGACCAACCAGAACCGCTCAGGACCAGTTCCAAATCAAGCACTCGTTGTCATAAAAGTGCCCAAATTAGGCACATTGTTTGTGGCATAACTTTACTTCACAACCACCCTGGAAGATTATTTTATACAGAATGGTCAATATACATCTACCCTCATATGAGACAAAAATTCAGGGAAAATGGACCAACCAGAACCACCCAAGACCAGTTCCAAGACAACCACTATTTTTAACGCAATTTACCCCAATTTGGACACTATTTATGGCTTAACATCCCCCCAGAACCTCCCTGGAAGATTATTTTATACAGAATGGTCAATATACAACTACCCTCATATGAGACAAAAATTCAGGCTAAATGGACCAACCAGAACCGCTCAGGACCAGTTCCAACACAAGCACTCGTTGTCATAAAAGTGTCCAAATTAGGCACATTGTTTGTGGCATAACTTTACTTCACAACTACCCTGGAAGATTATTTTATACAGAATGGTCAATATACATCTACCCTCATATGAGACAAAAATTCAGGGAAAATGGACCAACCAGAACCACCCAAGACCAGTTCCAATGCAACCACTATTTTTAACGCAATTTACCCCAATTTGGGCACTTATTCTTGCCTAACATCCCCCCAGAACATCCCTGGAAGACTAATTTTATACCAAATTGTCAATATACATCTCCCCTCATATGAGACAAAAATTCAGGGTAAATGGACCAACCAGAACCACTCAGGACCAGTTCCAACACAAGCACTCGTTGTCATAAAAGTGCCCAAATTAGGCACATTGATTGTGGCATAACTTTACTTCACAACCACCCTGGAAGATTATTTTATACAGAATGGTCAATATACATCTCCCCTCATATGAGACAAAAATTCAGGTTAAATGGACCAACCAGAACCACCCAAGACCAGTTCCAATGCAACCACTATTTTTAACGAAATTTACCCAATTTGGGCACTTATTCTTGCCTAACATCCACCCAGAACATCCCTGGAAGATTATTTTATAGAAAATGGTCAATATACATCTTCCCTCATATGAGACAAAAATTCAGGGTAAATGGACCAACCAGAACCGCTCAGGACCAGTTCCAAATCAAGCACTCGTTGTCATAAAAGTGCCCAAATTAGGCACATTGTTTGTGGCATAACTTTACTTCACAACCACCCTGGAAGATTATTTTATACAGAATGGTCAATATACATCTACCCTCATATGAGACAAAAATTCAGGGAAAATGGACCAACCAGAACCACCCAAGACCAGTTCCAAGACAACCACTATTTTTAACGCAATTTACCCCAATTTGGACACTATTTATGGCTTAACATCCCCCCAGAACCTCCCTGGAAGATTATTTTATACAGAATGGTCAATATACAACTACCCTCATATGAGACAAAAATTCAGGCTAAATGGACCAACCAGAACCGCTCAGGACCAGTTCCAACACAAGCACTCGTTGTCATAAAAGTGTCCAAATTAGGCACATTGTTTGTGGCATAACTTTACTTCACAACTACCCTGGAAGATTATTTTATACAGAATGGTCAATATACATCTCCCCTCATATGAGACAAAAATTCAGGGAAAATGGACCAACCAGAACCACCCAAGACCAGTTCCAATGCAACCACTATTTTTAACGAAATTTACCCCAATTTGGGCACTTATTCTTGCCTAACATCCACCCAGAACCTCCCTGGAAGATTATTTTATACAGAATTGTCAATATACATCTCCCCTCATATGAGACAAAAATTCAGGGTAAATGGACCAACCAGAACCACTCAGGACCAGTTCCAACACAAGCACTCGTTGTCATAAAAGTGCCCAAATTAGGCACACTGTTTGTGGCATAACTTTACTTCACAACTACCCTGGAAGATTATTTTATACAGAATGGTCAATATACATCTCCCCTCATATGAGTCAAAAATTCAGGGAAAATGGACCAACCAGAACCACCCAAGACCAGTTCCAATGCAACCACTATTTTTAACGAAAATTACCCCAATTTGGACACTATTTCTTGCCTAACATCCCCCCAGAACCTCCCTGGAAGATTATTTTATAGAAAATGGTCAATATACATCTCCCCTCATATGAGACAAAAATTCAGGTTAAATAGACCAACCAGAACCACCCAGGACCAGTTCCAACACAAGCACTCGTTGTCATAAAAGTGCCCAAATTAGGCACACTGTTTAAGGCATAACTTTACTTCACAACTACCCTGGAAGATTATTTTATACAGAATGGTCAATATACATCTCCCCTCATATGAGACAAAAATTCAGGGAAAATGGACCAACCAGAACCACCCAAGACCAGTTCCAAGACAACCACTATTTTTGACGCAATTTACCCCAATTTGGGCACTATTTCTTGCCTAACATCCACCCAGAACCTCCCTGGAAGATTATTTTATAGAAAATGGTCAATATACATCTCCCCTCATATGAGACAAAAATTCAGGGTAAATGGACCAACCAGAACCGCTCAGGACCAGTTCCAATACAAGCACTCGTTGTCATAAAAGTGCCCAAATTAGGCACATTGTTTGTGGCATAACTTTACTTCACAACCACCCTGGAAGATTATTTTATACAGAATGGTCAATATACATCTCCCCTCATATGAGACAAAAATTCAGGTTAAATGGACCAACCAGAACCACCCAAGACCAGTTCCAAGACAACCACTATTTTTGACGCAATTTACCCCAATTTGGGCACTTATTCTTGCCTAACATCCACCCAGAACCTCCCTGGAAGATTATTTTATAGAAAATGGTCAATATACATCTCCCCTCATATGAGACAAAAATTCAGGCTAAATGGACCAACCAGAACCGCTCAGGACCAGTTCCAACACAAGCACTCGTTGTCATAAAAGTGCCCAAATTAGGCACATTGTTTGTGGCATAACTTTACTTCACAACCACCCTGGAAGATTATTTTATACAGAATGGTCAATATACATCTACCCTCATATGAGACAAAAATTCAGGGAAAATGGACCAACCAGAACCACCCAAGACCAGTTCCAAGACAACCACTATTTTTGACGCAATTTACCCCAATTTGGGCACTATTTCTTGCCTAACATCCACCCAGAACCTCCCTGGAAGATTATTTTATAGAAAATGGTCAATATACATCTCCCCTCATATGAGACAAAAATTCAGGGTAAATGGACCAACCAGAACCACCCAGGACCAGTTCCAACACAAGCACTCGTTGTCATAAAAGTGCCCATATAAGGCACATTGTTTGTGGCATAACTTTACTTCACAACCACCCTGGAAGATTATTTTATACAGAATGGTCAATATACATCTCCCCTCATATGAGACAAAAATTCAGGTTAAATGGACCAACCAGAACCACCCAAGACCAGTTCCAATGCAACCACTATTCTTAACGAAAATTACCCCAATTTGGACACTATTTCTTGCCTAACATCCCCCCAGAACCTCCCTGGAAGACTAATTTTATACAAAATTGTCAATAATACATGCACCCACATTTTAGGCACTTTTTCCGGGGAAAATAACCCCCCCAGAACCGAACTGGGCTACTTTTTATACAAACCAGTACGCACTGGGACGCTATGGAATCCGCAGAACTCTGCCACACTGTGGACAAACTGTGGTACTGCGACCGTTTAAGCTCCCGTAAGCCTATGCACTTTTAGCGTTTAAAATTACCTTTCTGGCTGAAAAGAAAATCTTTTTACACACCCACTCTACTCTAATAAAGGTCCCCTTATTTTAGAAACTATTCCCGAGTGAAAATAAGCCCACAGAACGAAGTCGACATGCTTTTTATACATGCACGTTGGTCTATTACAGTCAACCAGCATTTGGGACACTCTTCCTGGGTAAACTTTTGCACCAGAACCTCCCTGGAGCATTTATTTTGATACCAAATCGTCAATAATACATGCACCCAGAATTTATGCACTTTTTCCGGTGAAAATAACCCACCAGAACCGAAATATCCTCCTTTTTTTATACAGACTTTGACGCACTGGGCCTCTATGTAACCTGAAAAACTCTGCCACACTGTGGACAAACTTTATTACTGCGACCGTTGAAAATCCCGTAAGCTTATGCACTTTTCCCGGTTAAAAACACCTTTTGGGCTGAAAAGAAACGCTTTTTACACACCCACTCTACTCTAATAAAGGTCCCCTTATTTTAGAAACTATTCCTGAGTGAAAATAAGCCCCCAGAACGAAGTCGACATGCTTTTTATACATGCACGTTGGTCTATTACAGTCAACCCGCATTTGGGACACTCTTCCTGGGTAAACTGGAGCGTTTATTTTGACACCAAATGGTGTATAATACATGCACCCAGAATTTATGCACTTTTTCAGGGTAAAATAACCCCCCAGAACCGAAATATCCTGCTTTTTATACAGAATTTGACGCACTGGGCCGCCGCTATGGAACCCGCAGAACTCTGCCACATTGTGGACAATTTTTTTTTACTGCAATTAGGGTCAAATTGCCGGGTCAAAAGTGTCATTTCTTCGGGTAAATCACCCTCCTGGGCCCGGTTTTAATGTTTAAAAAGGTCCAGTATTTGTATTAAAGATATAATATTTGTATTTGATCGATGAGTGCTGATTTAAAACCAAATTTAATGCATTTTTGGCACTTTTGAGAATGGTCGTATGTCGTCGTATTTGGTCGCGCCGACGTTTATGGCTGTCTTTTACCCAGGAAAATAACTCCCAGTGCCCGGTAGTCATGTCTGATAAGCTCCAGTAAGCTCGAGTATTTGTATTTCATCAATAAATGCTGATTTTACCCCATTTTAGTGCATATTTGGGACTTTTGCGAATGGTCGTCGTACTTGGTCGCGCAGACGTTTATGGCTGTCTTTCCCCCGTGAAAATCATCCCCAGTTTCTGGTAGTCATGTCTGATCAGCTCCAGTATTTGTATTTAATCAACAAGTGCTGATTTTAGTTCATTTTGGCACTTTTGAGAATGGTCGCACGTCGTCGTATTTGGTCGCGCCGACGTTTATAGCTGTCTTTCCCCCCGGAAAATCACCCCCAGTGCCCGGTAGTCATGTCTGATCAGCCCCAGTAAGCTCCAGTAATTCTATTTCATCCATAAGTGCTGATTTTAACCCATTTTAGTGAATTTTTGGCCCTATGGCGAATGGTCGTCGCGCCGACGTTTATGGCTGTCTTTTCCCCAGGAAAATCACCCCCATTGCCCGGTAGTCATGTCAGATAAGCTCCAGTAATTGTATTTCATCAACTAGTGCTGATTTTAGTTCATTTTGGGCACTTTTGAGAATGGTCGTATGTCGTCGTATTTGGTCGTTCCGACTTTTATGGCTGTCTTTTCCCCAGGAAAATCACCCCCAGAGCCCGCTAGTCATGTCTGATAAGCTCCAGTAACTCTATTTCATCCATAAGTGCTGATTTTAGTTCATTTTAGGCACTTTTGAGAATGGTCGTATTTGGTCGCGCCGACGTTTATAGCTGTCTTTCCCCCCGGAAAATCACCCCCAGTGCCCGGTAGTCATGTCTGATCAGCTCCAGTAACTCTATTTCATCCATAAGTGCTGATTTTAGTTCATTTTAGGCACTTTTGAGAATGGTCGTATTTGGTCGCGCCGACGTTTATAGCTGTCTTTCCCCCTGGAAAATCACCCCCAGTGCCCGGTAGTCATGTCTGATCAGCTCCAGTAAGCTCCAGTAATTGTATTTCACCCATAAGTGCTGATTTTAACCCATTTTAGTGAATTTTTGGACCTTTGGCGAATGGTCGTCGTCGCGCAGACCTTTATAGCTGTCTCCCCCCCGGGAAAATCACCCCCAGTGCCCGATATTAATGTCTGAAAAGCTTCAGTATTTGTATTTTATCGTTTAAAAACGATCACTCCGCTTTTGGAACACTTTTCTAGGGAATATTAACCATTTTCCGCACCTTAAGAGAGTCAGATCTACTCCCGCCGACCTTTATATCTGTCTCCCCCCCCGAGAAAATCACCCCCAGAGCCCGGTAGTCATGTCTGAAAAGCCCCAGTAACTTCCAGTAATTGTAATTAATCATTAAATGCTGTTTTTAAAACTATTACTACGATTTTGGAACACTTTTTCTGGGCATTACCTTGCTCCTTTTCGCCGTCTTGCGGACAAACTTTGGTACTGCAATCGGGCTCAAATTGCCGGGTCAAAAGTGCCATTTCCTCGGGTAAATCAACCTCATGGGCCAAGTTTTAATGTTTAAAAAGGTCCAGTATTTGTATTAAAGATATAGTATTTGTATTTCATCAATGAGTGCTGATTTAAAACCCATTTTAGTTCATTTTGGGCACTTTTGAGAATGGTCGTATGTCGTCGTATTTGGTCGCGTGCCGACGTTTATGGCTGTCTTTACCCAGGGGAAATCACCCCCAGTGCCTGGTAGTCATGTCTGATAAGCTCCAGTAAGCTCCAGTATTTTTTATTTCATCCATAAGTGCTGATTTTAACCCATTTTAGTGAATTTTTGGGCCTTTGGCGAACGGTCGTCGCGCCGACGTTTATGGCTGTCTTTTACCCAGGAAAATCACCCCCAGAGCCCAGTAGTCATGTCTGATAAGCTCCAGTAACTCTATTTCATCCATAAGTGCTGATTTTATTTCATTTTAGGCACTTTTGAGAATGGTCGTATGTCGTCGTATTTGGTCGCGTGCCGACGTTTATGGCTGTCTTTCCCCCTGGAAAATCACCCCAAGAGCCTGGTAGTCATGTCTGATAAGCTCCAGTAAGCTCCAGTAATTCTATTTCATCCATAAGTGCTGATTTTAACCCATTTTAGTGAAATTTTGGCACTTTCGCCAATGGTCGTCGTCGTCGCGCCGACCTTTATAGCTGTCTCCCCCCCCCCGGGAAAATCACCCTCAGTGCCCGATATTAATGTGTGGAAAAGCTCCAGTATTTGTATTTCATGGTTTAAAAACCATCACTACGCTTTTGGAAACACTTTTCTGCACATTTTAACCATTTCCCGGTACCTTAAGAGAGTCATAGTTACTCCCGCCGTTTACCCGGCCTGGTTGATGGACCTTGCTCATTTTCGCCGTCTGGCGGACAAACTTCAGTACTGCATTCGGGTCAGGTGCGGTCGACATTTCTTGCCGGCTTTTCAAGCACTTTGCCTGGGTTGATTTAAAACATTTTGCCCTGTTTATTTTTAACAAGTTTACCCACGTTTTACAAATCTTCTGCGGGCTTTAGATGCACTATTCCTGGGTTGATTAAAAAAAAATTGCCCTTATTATTTTTAACAAGTTTACCCACGTTTTACAAATCTTCTGCGGGCTTTAGATGCACTATTCCTGGGTTGATTTTAAACATGTTGCCCTTTATTTTTAACAAGTTTACCCACGTTTTTCAAAACTTTGTGCAAGCTTTAGATGCACTATTCCTGGGTTGATTTAAAACATTTTGCCCTTTTTATTTTAACAAGTTTACCCACGTTTTACAACTCTTCTGCGGGCTTTAGATGCACTATTCCTGGGTTGATTTTAAACATTTTGCCCTTTTTATTTTTAACAAGTTTACCCACGTTTTACAACTCTTCTGCGGGCTTTAGATGCACTATTCCTGGGTTGATTTTAAACATTTTGCCCTTTTTATTTTTAACAAGTTTACCCACGTTTTTCAAAACTTTGTGCGGGCTTTAGATGCACTATTCCTGGGTTGATTTTAAACATTTTGGCCTTTTTATTTTAACAAGTTTACCCACGTTTTTCAAAACTTTGTGCAAGCTTTAGATGCACTATTCCTGGGTTGATTTTAAACATTTTGCCCTTTTTATTTTAACAAGTTTACCCACGTTTTACAAATCTTCTGCGGGCTTTAGATGCACTATTCCTGGGTTGATTTAAAACATTTTGGCCTGTTTATTTTTAACAACTTTACCCATGTTT
>NW_027520207.1:20000-22500 GCF_051989625.1 Stigmatopora argus
GTGTTCCACGCCGGCTGGGGCTACACCTCGTCTCGGGTGCGGTTGGGACATCACGGGGCGGTCATAGTTTGCGCCAAAAAGCCGCCCGTGAACCGCGGACTGAGGTTTTACACATGCCTCTCTCTTACACGTGTCTTCTCTCTCACTCTCTCTCTCACACCATGCCGTTTCGTGCGGGCATCGAGGAGCCCCGCCGCGGCTGCACTTAGGGTAACGTGGTCGCCCTCGATAACCACCCAGTCGCGGGATCCGTGGCGGCCCTGTCCCGCTCCACGGACGTCCCGATTGAATCTCAGACGACGCTCAGACAGGCGTGGCCCCGGGAGGGACCCGGGGCCGCAAGGTGCGTTCGAAGTGTCGATGATCAATGTGTCCTGCAATTCACATTAGTTCTCGCAGCTAGCTGCGTTCTTCATCGACGCACGAGCCGAGTGATCCACCGCTAAGAGTTGTCAGTGAGCCCCAAAGGCGGCCACAGTCGGCCCATCGGTTGGGTGGGTGGGCTTCCTGCGGGCCTCCTATGGGTTGGAAGTCAGAGGCTAGTTCCTGGAGGTGGAAATGCAGGGAAGGTATTGCGGGCAAGCGGGCACAGTGCACCTACCGCTCCGGGACAAGGCCGATGGCCGGAGTCGCGGGGCACGGTGGCGCGGGCCGTCGTGTTCCGGCCTAGAACACAACAACCTAGAGGGGAATTGGCGTCGGTCAAACTCCGCGCTCGGCGACGGAAAGAACCCGGATAATCAGTAACAGAGGGTCACACGCGCAGACGTCCAATCTATTTCGGACCGGGCTCTAATGCTCTTCCCAATGAACATGAAACCTTGCAACAATCCTTCCGAGACCGTAAGACCGGTGGTGCCAACTCTTCCTCCCTGCTTAGGCTCGCGCTTGCCGGCATGTGGAACCTGGCGTAACGTAACACACCCGCGTGTAGGACCGGCCTGGGTTGTGTTTTCCCCTCCTACCTTCCTTTCGTTACACGTGGGCGTGCACAGTGCACCTACCGCTCCGCGGCAAGGCCCGAACCAGGTCACGGGGAGCGACGATTTCGTGACAAGGACGAGACCAGGCCAGCGAGCGCGGTGGCACGAGTTTTGTGGGTCTGGCCGCCAACATCGAAGATGTATTAATCGGACTCAGGCGCGCCACAAACCCCGGCGAGGAACGGGCCCGTCAGACGCTTACCCGTCAAGGAATCACGTAAGCCGGGGAACCGCCTCTAGTTAAGCACGCGCTCACGCGCACCGGCCAAAACCACCCAGCTTGTCCGCACACCCGCGATGGTTCGGGTGCCAACCTGTACCTTGTCACTTGTAGATCACCCGCGTTTATGGGCCGGCCAGGGTGTCTGCCATCGCTCCAGCTCGTCGCAATCTCGCCGGAACCAGCCGGTCTCCGCCGCCCCTTTTGCCCCGGGTGGGCTACCGTCAAACCCCTCAGCTGGATGAGTGGGTAGTGGGGGGGGGACCGGCGACCACGGGCGCTCCGTCATATCCAACCGGAGGCATTGAACCCCCCTCCGCCCCGCCGGAGGCGAGGAGAGTAGCGGGTACCCGTGGCCTTTGGGGCTTCGGTTCCGGCGTGGTCGGGGTCGACCGTGTACGGCCCTGCGTCTTGGAATTCGAAGGTAGCGTAGGATTTGCAACTTGCCCTCATTCGGTTTTTGGCTTACGGGCTGATTTGTTCACTTGTTCCCTCATTCGTTTTTTGGCTTTTGGCTTACGGCTGATTGTTCCCTCATTCGTTTTTTGGCTCATGGCTGATTTGTTTCACATTGTTTCTTTCGGCAAAGACTGATTTTCCACTTGCTTCGCCACACAATTTTCGGATCGGCTATGGGCTCGCCGCCGCGAGGGAGTTGACCCAGATACACCCGCTGTCAACAGCCACCGACGCCTACCGCGGACGGAGGGCCGAGGTGCCGCAGACGGGGAACGAGGCTCCCAAGGGCGCCAAGGACTCGACCTGAGCAGTCCTGTGCAACGACCCACGAGATGCGCGACAACTTCCACCATATGCAGAGGCTTCCGGAGCAACCACGCGCACGGGACCTGAAAGGGCTTGAAACCGCCTGTGGCCGCGTGTGTACCTGGATAGCGCTAACGCCACCGGGCCGTCCCAAGTACGACTCGCCGATGTAACGTCGCTTACCGTCCTCCAGGACTCACAACGGTGCGCACACCGATCCTCCCCACAGACAGGACATGTTATCCGCGCTTACAGCGCCCTTCCACACTCCACGGTTTCCGCCGCCGGCTCGGGGAAGGAGCCAGTTTTCCCGGGGCTTCATTGTTTCTTTCGGCAAAGACTGATTTTCCACTTGCTTCGCCACACAATTTTCGGATCGGCTATGGGCTCGCCGCCGCCTTTCAGAGTGTTGCCTTTATGCCGGTTGCTCAAGCCGGTGTTGGTCCATTCCGGTTGCTCAGGCCGGTCATGGTCCATGCCAACAAACCCAACGAGATGCGCGACAACTTCCACCGTTGCAGAGGCTTCAGGT
>NW_027520208.1:0-5000 GCF_051989625.1 Stigmatopora argus
CCAGCTCAATCCGCTCATGTGTCACTATCCTCGGACATGCACTGTGAAAAAGCCCGTTGAAGTGTGTGGTGCTCACACTTAGAAAAAAATCTGGAGCTCAGGCTTTCAGCGAGACATTACAAACCCATATCCGCCCTTGTGAGCCTATCGTCGGATAAGGCTCGAGGGAAACACCGTTGATGTGTGTGGTGCTCACACTTAGAAAAAATTCTGGAGCTCAGGATTTCAGCGGGGCATCAGCCAACCCAATCCGCTCACGGTGCACTATTCTCGGATCGACTCGGGGCGAACCCCCGCCGAATTTCAAAGTGCCGAAACTCGAAAAATATATGGAGCTCGACGATGAAACCTGATATCTGTCGATAATATCCGCCCAAGAAGCACTATTCCCGGGGAGAAAGTCCTCAGATGCCCGTGAAGACCGGTGGGATATAATTTGCCTACTCGTGCAAAATCCGGTGGCCTGCAAAAAGCCTTCGGCAAGTATATAGGGAGAGGAAATTTTTGAAGGTGAGCTCCGGGCTGCGAACCGACCCTAACCTCTCCCGGGGTCCAGGTAGATCACCCTATGTTCGGACAACGTTGGCAAGGTGTTGGGGTGTCCGAGGGTGGTCCTCCTGATTTTTAACGATTTTTTTTCTAAGTCCTACGGGACTTAGAAAAATTTTCGTGTTTTTTAAGCGGATTTTTTCTAAGTGTGAAGGGGCTTAGAAAAATCCATATCCGCTCGTGTGTCACTATCCTCGGATAAGCTCGTGATAAGACCCCGCAGATGTGTGTGGTGCTCACACTTGGAAAAATTTCTGGAGCTCGAAATTTCAGCGGGGCATAACAAACCCATATCCGCCCTTGTGAGCCTATCGTCGGATAGGCTCGAGGGAAACACCGTTGATGTGTGTGGTGCTCACACTTGCGAGGCTTTGGCAACCCATATCCGCTCATGTGAGCCTATCTTCGGATAGGCTCGGGGGAAAAGACCGTTGATGTGTGTGGTGCTCACACTTAGAAAAATTTCTGGAGGTCAGAAATTCAGCGGAGCATCAGCTTGCTCAATCCGCCCATGTGTCACTATCCTCGGACAGGCATGTTGGAAAACACCGTTGATGTGTGTGGTGCTCACACTTAGAAAAATTTCTGGAGCTCGGGAACTCAGCGGGGGCTTCAGCAACCCATATCCGCTCATGTGAGCCTATCTTCGGATATGCTCGGTGGAAAAGACCGTTGATGTGTGTGGTGCTCACACTTAGAAAAATTTCTGGAGCTCAGAAATTCAGCGGAGCATCAGCCAGCTCAATCCGCTCATGTGTCACTATCCTCGGACATGCACCGTGAAAAAGACCGTTGATGTGTGTGGTGCTCACACTTAGAAAAAATTCTGGAGCTCGGGAACTCAGCGGGAGCTTCAGCAACCCATATCCGCTCATGTGAGCCTATCTTCGGATAGGCTCAGGGGAAAAGACCGTTGATGTGTGTGGTGCTCACACTTAGAAAAAAATTTCTGGAGCTCGGGAACTCAGCGGGAGCTTCAGCAACCCATATCCGCTCATGTGAGCCTATCTTCGGATAGGCTCGGGGGAAAAGACCGTTGATGTGTGTGGTGCTCACACTTAGAAAAATTTCTGGAGCTCGGGAACTCAGCGGGAGCTTCAGCAACCCATATCCGCTCATGTGAGCATATCCTCGGATAGGCTCGGGGAAAAACCCCGCCGAAGTGTGTGGTGCTCACACTTAGAAAAATTTCTGGAGCTCAGGATTTCAGCGGGGCATCAGCCGACCCAATCCGCTCATGTGTCACTATCCTCGGACAGGCATGTTGGAAAACACCGTTGATGTGTGTGGTGCTCACACTTAGAAAAATTTCTGGAGCTCAGGATTTCAGCGAGACATTACAAACCCATATCCGCCCTTGTGAGCCTATCGTCGGATAGGCTCGAGGGAAACACCGTTGATGTGTGTGGTGCTCACACTTAGAAAAAATTCTGGAGCTCAGAATTTCAGCGGGGCAAAACAAACCCATATCCGCCCTTGTGAGCCTATCGTCGGATAGGCTCGAGGGAAACACCGTTGATGTGTGTGGTGCTCACACTTAGAAAAAATTCTGGAGCTCAGGATTTCAGCGGGGCATCAGCCGACCCAATCCGCTCACGTGTCACTATCCTCGGATAGGCATGTTGGAAAACACCGTTGATGTGTGTGGTGCTCACACTTAGAAAAAATTTGAGAAAAATCTCTGGAGCTCAGGATTTCAGCGAGCAATTCCAAACCCATATCCGCTCATGTGAGCCTATCCTCGGATAGGCTCGGGGAAAAACCCCGCCGAAATGTGTGGTGCTCACACTTAGAAAAATTTCTGGAGGTCAGAAATTCAGCGGGGCATCAGCCAGCCCAATCCGCTCATGTGTCACTATCCTCGGACATGCACTGTGAAAAAGACCGTTGAAGTGTGTGGTGCTCACACTTAGAAAAATTTCTGGAGCTCAGGTTTTCAGCGGGGCATCAGCCGACCCAATCCGCTCATGTGTCACTATCCTCGGACAGGCATGTTGGAAAACCCCGTTGATGTGTGTGGTGCTCACACTTAGAAAAATTTTCTGAGAAAAATCTCTGGAGCTCAGGATTTCAGCGAGCCATTCCAAACCCATATCCGCTCATGTGAGCCTATCCTCGGATAGGCTCGGGGAAAAACCCCGCCGAAGTGTGTGGTGCTCACACTTAGAAAAATTTCTGGAGGTCAGAAATTCAGCGGGGCATCAGCCAGCCCAATCCGCTCATGTGTCACTATCCTCGGACATGCACTGTGAAAAAGACCGTTGAAGTGTGTGGTGCTCACACTTAGAAAAATTTCTGGAGCTCAGGTTTTCAGCGGGGCATCAGCCAACCCAATCCGCTCATGTGTCACTATCCTCGGATAGGCATGTTGGAAAACACCGTTGATGTGTGTGGTGCTCACACTTAGAAAAATTTCTGGAGCTCAGGCTTTCAGCGAGGCAATACAAACCCATATCCGCCCTCGTGAGCCTATCCTCGGATAGGCTCGAGGGAAAACACCGTTGATGTGTGTGGTGCTCACACTTAGAAAAATTTTCAGAGAAAAATCTCTGGAGCTCGTGATTTTCAGCGAGCCATTACAAACCCATATCCGCTCATGTGAGCCTATCCTCGGATAGGCTCGAGGAAAAACCCCGCTGATTTTTATGGTGCTCGCATGATTTGGGTCTACCAGGGCATTCACGTGGGTCTACCCCATGCTCGAAACTGGGTCTACCCCATAATATAACTTGGGTCTACCAGGAGAGCGAATTTGGGTCTACCAAATGTAAGGGGATATAACTCACCTACTCATGCAAAATCCGGTGGTCTGCAGAAACCCTTCGGCAAGATTATAGGGAGAGAAAAATTTTGAATGTGAGCTCCAGGCTGCGAACCGACCCTCCGCTCTCCCGGGGTCCAGGTAGATCACCCTATGTTCGGACAACGTTTGCAAGGTGTTGGGGTGTCCGAGGGTGGTCCTCCTGATTTTAACGAATTTTTTCTAAGTGTGAAGGGACTTAGAAAATTTTCGACAAGTGAGAGTGGCGAACTCACTAAGGCGGTCGTAACCGTCTACACCAGTCCGACGATGGTGTGCTATTCAGGGATAACTGATAACACGGGGTGGGTCCTGACCCGGAACAGGCACTCGGACTTAGAAAAATTTTGACAAGTGAGAGTGGCGAACTCACTAAGGCGGTCGTAACCGTCTACACCAGTCCGACGATGGTGTGCTATTCAGGGATAACTGATAACACGGGGTGGGTCCTGACCCGGAACAGGCACACGGACTTAGAAAAATTTTGACAAGTGAGAATGGCGAACTCACTAAGGCGGTCGTAACCGTCTACACCAATCCGACAATGGTGTGCTATTCAGGGATAAATGATAACACGGGGTGGGTCCTGACCCGGAACAGGCACACGGACTTAGAAAAAATTTGACAAGTGAGAGTGGTGAACTCACTAAGGCGGTCGTAACCGTCTACACCAATCCGACAATGGTGTGCTATTCAGGGATAAATGATAACACGGGGTGGGTCCTGACCCGGAACAGGCACACGGACTTAGAAAAATTTTGACAAGTGAGAGTGGCGAACTCACTAAGGCGGTCGTAACCGTCTACACCAATCCGACAATGGTGTGTTATTCAGGGATAAATGATAACACGGGGTGGGTCCTGACCCGGAACAGGCACACGGACTTAGAAAAATTTTGACTAGTGAGAGTGGTTAACTCACTAAGGCGGTCGTAACCGTCTACACCAATCCGACAATGGTGTGTTATTCAGGGATAAATGATAACACGGGGTGGGTCCTGACCCGGAACAGGCACACGGACTTAGAAAAATTTTGACAAGTGAGAGTGGCGAACTCACTAAGGCGGTCGTAACCGTCTACACCAATCCGACAATGGTGTGCTATTCAGGGATAAATGATAACACGGGGTGGGTCCTGACCCGGAACAGGCACACGGACTTAGAAAAATTTTGACAAGTGAGAGTGGCGAACTCACTAAGGCGGTCGTAACCGTCTACACCAATCCGACAATGGTGTGCTATTCAGGGATAAATGATAACACGGGGTGGGTCCTGACCCGGAACAGGCACACGGACTTAGAAAAATTTTGACAAGTGAGAGTGGCGAACTCACTAAGGCGGTCGTAACCGTCTACACCAATCCGACAATGGTGTGTTATTCAGGGATAAATGATAACACGGGGTGGGTCCTGACCCGGAACAGGCACACGGACTTGGACATGGAACTGAGCTGGGAACTAAGCTGGGAACTGGCGGAATCATAAACGAAATTTGGTGGAGTCTGACATGGAACGGAGCTTGGGAACTGGCGAAATCGAACGAGGTGGGACCTGACCTAGCAACAGGCACAAGGACTTGGACATGGAACTGAGCTGGGAACTAAGCTGGGAACTGGCGGAATCATAAACGAAATTTGGTGGAGTCTGACATGG
>NW_027520208.1:20000-27301 GCF_051989625.1 Stigmatopora argus
CCCAGGAATAGTGCATCTAAAGCCCGCAGAAGAGTTGTAAAACGTGGGTAAACTTGTTAAAAATAAAAAGGGCAAAATGTTTAAAATCAACCCAGGAATAGTGCATCTAAAGCCCGCAGAAGAGTTGTAAAACGTGGGTAAACTTGTTAAAATAAAAAGGGCAAAATGTTTTAAATCAACCCAGGAATAGTGCATCTAAAGCTTGCACAAAGTTTTGAAAAACGTGGGTAAACTTGTTAAAAATAAAGGGCAACATGTTTAAAATCAACCCAGGAATAGTGCATCTAAAGCCCGCAGAAGATTTGTAAAACGTGGGTAAACTTGTTAAAAATAATAAGGGCAATTTTTTTTTAATCAACCCAGGAATAGTGCATCTAAAGCCCGCAGAAGATTTGTAAAACGTGGGTAAACTTGTTAAAAATAAACAGGGCAAAATGTTTTAAATCAACCCAGGCAAAGTGCTTGAAAAGCCGGCAAGAAATGTCGACCGCACCTGACCCGAATGCAGTACTGAAGTTTGTCCGCCAGACGGCGAAAATGAGCAAGGTCCATCAACCAGGCCGGGTAAACGGCGGGAGTAACTATGACTCTCTTAAGGTACCGGGAAATGGTTAAAATGTGCAGAAAAGTGTTTCCAAAAGCGTAGTGATGGTTTTTAAACCATGAAATACAAATACTGGAGCTTTTCCACACATTAATATCGGGCACTGAGGGTGATTTTCCCGGGGGGGGGGAGACAGCTATAAAGGTCGGCGCGACGACGACGACCATTGGCGAAAGTGCCAAAATTTCACTAAAATGGGTTAAAATCAGCACTTATGGATGAAATAGAATTACTGGAGCTTACTGGAGCTTATCAGACATGACTACCAGGCTCTTGGGGTGATTTTCCAGGGGGAAAGACAGCCATAAACGTCGGCACGCGACCAAATACGACGACATACGACCATTCTCAAAAGTGCCTAAAATGAAATAAAATCAGCACTTATGGATGAAATAGAGTTACTGGAGCTTATCAGACATGACTACTGGGCTCTGGGGGTGATTTTCCTGGGTAAAAGACAGCCATAAACGTCGGCGCGACGACCGTTCGCCAAAGGCCCAAAAATTCACTAAAATGGGTTAAAATCAGCACTTATGGATGAAATAAAAAATACTGGAGCTTACTGGAGCTTATCAGACATGACTACCAGGCACTGGGGGTGATTTCCCCTGGGTAAAGACAGCCATAAACGTCGGCACGCGACCAAATACGACGACATACGACCATTCTCAAAAGTGCCCAAAATGAACTAAAATGGGTTTTAAATCAGCACTCATTGATGAAATACAAATACTATATCTTTAATACAAATACTGGACCTTTTTAAACATTAAAACTTGGCCCATGAGGTTGATTTACCCGAGGAAATGGCACTTTTGACCCGGCAATTTGAGCCCGATTGCAGTACCAAAGTTTGTCCGCAAGACGGCGAAAAGGAGCAAGGTAATGCCCAGAAAAAGTGTTCCAAAATCGTAGTAATAGTTTTAAAAACAGCATTTAATGATTAATTACAATTACTGGAAGTTACTGGGGCTTTTCAGACATGACTACCGGGCTCTGGGGGTGATTTTCTCGGGGGGGGAGACAGATATAAAGGTCGGCGGGAGTAGATCTGACTCTCTTAAGGTGCGGAAAATGGTTAATATTCCCTAGAAAAGTGTTCCAAAAGCGGAGTGATCGTTTTTAAACGATAAAATACAAATACTGAAGCTTTTCAGACATTAATATCGGGCACTGGGGGTGATTTTCCCGGGGGGGAGACAGCTATAAAGGTCTGCGCGACGACGACCATTCGCCAAAGGTCCAAAAATTCACTAAAATGGGTTAAAATCAGCACTTATGGGTGAAATACAATTACTGGAGCTTACTGGAGCTGATCAGACATGACTACCGGGCACTGGGGGTGATTTTCCAGGGGGAAAGACAGCTATAAACGTCGGCGCGACCAAATACGACCATTCTCAAAAGTGCCTAAAATGAACTAAAATCAGCACTTATGGATGAAATAGAGTTACTGGAGCTGATCAGACATGACTACCGGGCACTGGGGGTGATTTTCCGGGGGGAAAGACAGCTATAAACGTCGGCGCGACCAAATACGACCATTCTCAAAAGTGCCTAAAATGAACTAAAATCAGCACTTATGGATGAAATAGAGTTACTGGAGCTTATCAGACATGACTAGCGGGCTCTGGGGGTGATTTTCCTGGGGAAAAGACAGCCATAAAAGTCGGAACGACCAAATACGACGACATACGACCATTCTCAAAAGTGCCCAAAATGAACTAAAATCAGCACTAGTTGATGAAATACAATTACTGGAGCTTATCTGACATGACTACCGGGCAATGGGGGTGATTTTCCTGGGGAAAAGACAGCCATAAACGTCGGCGCGACGACCATTCGCCATAGGGCCAAAAATTCACTAAAATGGGTTAAAATCAGCACTTATGGATGAAATAGAATTACTGGAGCTTACTGGGGCTGATCAGACATGACTACCGGGCACTGGGGGTGATTTTCCGGGGGGAAAGACAGCTATAAACGTCGGCGCGACCAAATACGACGACGTGCGACCATTCTCAAAAGTGCCAAAATGAACTAAAATCAGCACTTGTTGATTAAATACAAATACTGGAGCTGATCAGACATGACTACCAGAAACTGGGGATGATTTTCACGGGGGAAAGACAGCCATAAACGTCTGCGCGACCAAGTACGACGACCATTCGCAAAAGTCCCAAATATGCACTAAAATGGGGTAAAATCAGCATTTATTGATGAAATACAAATACTCGAGCTTACTGGAGCTTATCAGACATGACTACCGGGCACTGGGAGTTATTTTCCTGGGTAAAAGACAGCCATAAACGTCGGCGCGACCAAATACGACGACATACGACCATTCTCAAAAGTGCCAAAAATGCATTAAATTTGGTTTTAAATCAGCACTCATCGATCAAATACAAATATTATATCTTTAATACAAATACTGGACCTTTTTAAACATTAAAACCGGGCCCAGGAGGGTGATTTACCCGAAGAAATGACACTTTTGACCCGGCAATTTGACCCTAATTGCAGTAAAAAAAAATTGTCCACAATGTGGCAGAGTTCTGCGGGTTCCATAGCGGCGGCCCAGTGCGTCAAATTCTGTATAAAAAGCAGGATATTTCGGTTCTGGGGGGTTATTTTACCCTGAAAAAGTGCATAAATTCTGGGTGCATGTATTATACACCATTTGGTGTCAAAATAAACGCTCCAGTTTACCCAGGAAGAGTGTCCCAAATGCGGGTTGACTGTAATAGACCAACGTGCATGTATAAAAAGCATGTCGACTTCGTTCTGGGGGCTTATTTTCACTCAGGAATAGTTTCTAAAATAAGGGGACCTTTATTAGAGTAGAGTGGGTGTGTAAAAAGCGTTTCTTTTCAGCCCAAAAGGTGTTTTTAACCGGGAAAAGTGCATAAGCTTACGGGATTTTCAACGGTCGCAGTAATAAAGTTTGTCCACAGTGTGGCAGAGTTTTTCAGGTTACATAGAGGCCCAGTGCGTCAAAGTCTGTATAAAAAAAGGAGGATATTTCGGTTCTGGTGGGTTATTTTCACCGGAAAAAGTGCATAAATTCTGGGTGCATGTATTATTGACGATTTGGTATCAAAATAAATGCTCCAGGGAGGTTCTGGTGCAAAAGTTTACCCAGGAAGAGTGTCCCAAATGCTGGTTGACTGTAATAGACCAACGTGCATGTATAAAAAGCATGTCGACTTCGTTCTGTGGGCTTATTTTCACTCGGGAATAGTTTCTAAAATAAGGGGACCTTTATTAGAGTAGAGTGGGTGTGTAAAAAGATTTTCTTTTCAGCCAGAAAGGTAATTTTAAAACGCTAAAAGTGCATAGGCTTACGGGAGCTTAAACGGTCGCAGTACCACAGTTTGTCCACAGTGTGGCAGAGTTCTGCGGATTCCATAGCGTCCCAGTGCGTACTGGTTTGTATAAAAAGTAGCCCAGTTCGGTTCTGGGGGGGTTATTTTCCCCGGAAAAAGTGCCTAAAATGTGGGTGCATGTATTATTGACAATTTTGTATAAAATTAGTCTTCCAGGGAGGTTCTGGGGGGATGTTAGGCAAGAAATAGTGTCCAAATTGGGGTAATTTTCGTTAAGAATAGTGGTTGCATTGGAACTGGTCTTGGGTGGTTCTGGTTGGTCCATTTAACCTGAATTTTTGTCTCATATGAGGGGAGATGTATATTGACCATTCTGTATAAAATAATCTTCCAGGGTGGTTGTGAAGTAAAGTTATGCCACAAACAATGTGCCTTATATGGGCACTTTTATGACAACGAGTGCTTGTGTTGGAACTGGTCCTGGGTGGTTCTGGTTGGTCCATTTACCCTGAATTTTTGTCTCATATGAGGGGAGATGTATATTGACCATTTTCTATAAAATAATCTTCCAGGGAGGTTCTGGGTGGATGTTAGGCAAGAAATAGTGCCCAAATTGGGGTAAATTGCGTCAAAAATAGTGGTTGTCTTGGAACTGGTCTTGGGTGGTTCTGGTTGGTCCATTTTCCCTGAATTTTTGTCTCATATGAGGGTAGATGTATATTGACCATTCTGTATAAAATAATCTTCCAGGGTGGTTGTGAAGTAAAGTTATGCCACAAACAATGTGCCTAATTTGGGCACTTTTATGACAACGAGTGCTTGTGTTGGAACTGGTCCTGAGCGGTTCTGGTTGGTCCATTTAGCCTGAATTTTTGTCTCATATGAGGGGAGATGTATATTGACCATTTTCTATAAAATAATCTTCCAGGGAGGTTCTGGGTGGATGTTAGGCAAGAATAAGTGCCCAAATTGGGGTAAATTGCGTCAAAAATAGTGGTTGTCTTGGAACTGGTCTTGGGTGGTTCTGGTTGGTCCATTTAACCTGAATTTTTGTCTCATATGAGGGGAGATGTATATTGACCATTCTGTATAAAATAATCTTCCAGGGTGGTTGTGAAGTAAAGTTATGCCACAAACAATGTGCCTAATTTGGGCACTTTTATGACAACGAGTGCTTGTATTGGAACTGGTCCTGAGCGGTTCTGGTTGGTCCATTTACCCTGAATTTTTGTCTCATATGAGGGGAGATGTATATTGACCATTTTCTATAAAATAATCTTCCAGGGAGGTTCTGGGTGGATGTTAGGCAAGAAATAGTGCCCAAATTGGGGTAAATTGCGTCAAAAATAGTGGTTGTCTTGGAACTGGTCTTGGGTGGTTCTGGTTGGTCCATTTTCCCTGAATTTTTGTCTCATATGAGGGGAGATGTATATTGACCATTCTGTATAAAATAATCTTCCAGGGTAGTTGTGAAGTAAAGTTATGCCTTAAACAGTGTGCCTAATTTGGGCACTTTTATGACAACGAGTGCTTGTGTTGGAACTGGTCCTGGGTGGTTCTGGTTGGTCTATTTAACCTGAATTTTTGTCTCATATGAGGGGAGATGTATATTGACCATTTTCTATAAAATAATCTTCCAGGGAGGTTCTGGGGGGATGTTAGGCAAGAAATAGTGTCCAAATTGGGGTAATTTTCGTTAAAAATAGTGGTTGCATTGGAACTGGTCTTGGGTGGTTCTGGTTGGTCCATTTTCCTGAATTTTTGACTCATATGAGGGGAGATGTATATTGACCATTCTGTATAAAATAATCTTCCAGGGTAGTTGTGAAGTAAAGTTATGCCACAAACAGTGTGCCTAATTTGGGCACTTTTATGACAACGAGTGCTTGTGTTGGAACTGGTCCTGAGTGGTTCTGGTTGGTCCATTTACCCTGAATTTTTGTCTCATATGAGGGGAGATGTATATTGACAATTCTGTATAAAATAATCTTCCAGGGAGGTTCTGGGTGGATGTTAGGCAAGAATAAGTGCCCAAATTGGGGTAAATTTCGTTAAAAATAGTGGTTGCATTGGAACTGGTCTTGGGTGGTTCTGGTTGGTCCATTTTCCCTGAATTTTTGTCTCATATGAGGGGAGATGTATATTGACCATTCTGTATAAAATAATCTTCCAGGGTAGTTGTGAAGTAAAGTTATGCCACAAACAATGTGCCTAATTTGGACACTTTTATGACAACGAGTGCTTGTGTTGGAACTGGTCCTGAGCGGTTCTGGTTGGTCCATTTAGCCTGAATTTTTGTCTCATATGAGGGTAGTTGTATATTGACCATTCTGTATAAAATAATCTTCCAGGGAGGTTCTGGGGGGATGTTAAGCCATAAATAGTGTCCAAATTGGGGTAAATTGCGTTAAAAATAGTGGTTGTCTTGGAACTGGTCTTGGGTGGTTCTGGTTGGTCCATTTTCCCTGAATTTTTGTCTCATATGAGGGTAGATGTATATTGACCATTCTGTATAAAATAATCTTCCAGGGTGGTTGTGAAGTAAAGTTATGCCACAAACAATGTGCCTAATTTGGGCACTTTTATGACAACGAGTGCTTGATTTGGAACTGGTCCTGAGCGGTTCTGGTTGGTCCATTTACCCTGAATTTTTGTCTCATATGAGGGAAGATGTATATTGACCATTTTCTATAAAATAATCTTCCAGGGATGTTCTGGGTGGATGTTAGGCAAGAATAAGTGCCCAAATTGGGGTAAATTTCGTTAAAAATAGTGGTTGCATTGGAACTGGTCTTGGGTGGTTCTGGTTGGTCCATTTAACCTGAATTTTTGTCTCATATGAGGGGAGATGTATATTGACCATTCTGTATAAAATAATCTTCCAGGGTGGTTGTGAAGTAAAGTTATGCCACAATCAATGTGCCTAATTTGGGCACTTTTATGACAACGAGTGCTTGTGTTGGAACTGGTCCTGAGTGGTTCTGGTTGGTCCATTTACCCTGAATTTTTGTCTCATATGAGGGGAGATGTATATTGACAATTTGGTATAAAATTAGTCTTCCAGGGATGTTCTGGGGGGATGTTAGGCAAGAATAAGTGCCCAAATTGGGGTAAATTGCGTTAAAAATAGTGGTTGCATTGGAACTGGTCTTGGGTGGTTCTGGTTGGTCCATTTTCCCTGAATTTTTGTCTCATATGAGGGTAGATGTATATTGACCATTCTGTATAAAATAATCTTCCAGGGTAGTTGTGAAGTAAAGTTATGCCACAAACAATGTGCCTAATTTGGACACTTATTTATGGTGCTTGGTGGAACAGGTCCCCCCAGAAGCCGGTCCCTGGAAGATTATTTTATACAGAATGGTCAATAT
>NW_027520209.1:0-27196 GCF_051989625.1 Stigmatopora argus
TACCCTCATATGAGACAAAAATTCAGGTTAAATGGACCAACCAGAACCACACAAGACCGGTTATAATGCAACCACTATTTTTGACGCAATTTACCCCAATTTGGGGCACTATTTCTGGCTTAAAATCCCCCCAGAACCTCCCTGGAAGACTAATTTTACACAAAATCATCAATAATACATGCACCCACATTTTAGGCACTTTTTTCCGGGGAAAATAACCCCCCAGAACCGAAATGGGCTACTTTTTTATACAAACCAGTACGCACTGGGCCGCTATGGAACCCGCAGAACTCTGCCACACTGTGGACATTTTTTTTTTTACTGCAATTAGGGTCAAATTGCCGGGTCAAAAGTGTCATTTCTTCGGGTAAATCACCCTCCTGGGCCCGGTTTTAATGTTTAAAAAGGTCAAATATTTGTATTAAATATATAATATTTGTATTTGATCGATGAGTGCTGATTTAAAACCAATTTTAGTGCATTTTGGGGCACTTTTGAGAATGGTCCGTATGTCGTCGTATTTGGTCGCGCCGACGTTTATGGCTGTCTTTTACCCAGGAAAATCACCTCCAGTGCCCGATATTCATGTCTGCACTTTGTCTGCACAATATACATCTACCCTCATATGAGACAAAAATTCAGGTTAAATGGACCAACCAGAACCACCCAAGACCAGTTCCAAGACAACCACTATTTTTAACGCAATTTACCCCAATTTGGGCACTATTTCTTGCCTAACATCCCCCCAGAACCTCCCTGGAAGACTAATTTTACACAATATTGTGAATTATACATCTACCCACAAATAGGACACCATTCCTGGGTAAATGGACCAACCAGAACCAATCAGGACCAGTTCCAATACAAGCACTCGTTGTCATAAAAGTGCCCAAATTAGGCACACTGTTTGTGGCATAACTTTACTTCACAACTATCCTGGAAGATTATTTTATACAGAATGGTCAATATACATCTACCCTCATATGAGACAAAAATTCAGGTTAAATGGACCAAACAGAACCACCCAAGACCAGTTCCAATGCAACCACTATTTTTAACGAAAATTACCCCAATTTGGACACTTATTCTTGCCTAACATCCACCCAGAAACTCCCTGGAAGATTATTTTATAGAAAAATGGTCAATATACATCTCCCCTCATATGAGACAAAAATTCAGGGTAAATGGACCAACCAGAACCGCTCAGGACCAGTTCCAAGACAAGCACTCGTTGTCATAAAAGTGCCCATATTAGGTACATTGATTGTGGCATAACTTTACTTCACAACTACCCTGGAAGATTATTTTATACAGAATGGTCAATATACATCTACCCTCATAGGAGACAAAAAATTCAGGGTAAATGGACCAACCAGAACCACCCAAGACCAGTTCCAAGACAACCCACTATTTTTGACGCAATTTACCCCAATTTGGGCACTTATTCTTGCCTAACATCCCCCCAGAACCTCCCTGGAAGACTAATTTTACACAAAATTGTGAAGTATACATCTACCCACAAATAAGACACCATTCCTGGGTAAATGGACCAACCAGAACCACTCAGGACCAGTTCCAACACAAGCACTCGTTGTCATAAAAGTGCCCAAATTAGGCACACTGTTTGTGGAATAACTTTACTTCACAACTACCCTGGAAGATTATTTTATACAGAATGGTCAATATACATCTACCCTCATATGAGACAAAAATTCAGGTTAAATGGACCAAACAGAACCACCCAAGACCAGTTCCAATGCAACCACTATTTTTAACGAAAATTACCCCAATTTGGACACTTATTCTTGCCTAACATCCCCCCAGAACCTCCCTGGAAGACTAATTTTACACAATATTGTGAATTATACATCTACCCACAAATAAGACACCATTCCTGGGTAAATGGACCAACCAGAACCAATCAGGACCAGTTCCAATACAAGCACTCGTTGTCATAAAAGTGCCCAAATTAGGCACACTGTTTGTGGAATAACTTTACTTCACAACTACCCTGGAAGATTATTTTATACAGAATGGTCAATATACATCTACCCTCATATGAGACAAAAATTCAGGTTAAATGGACCAAACAGAACCACCCAAGACCAGTTCCAATGCAACCACTATTTTTTAACGAAAATTACCCCAATTTGGACACTTATTCTTGCCTAACATCCACCCAGAAACTCCCTGGAAGATTATTTTATAGAAAAATGGTCAATATACATCTCCCCTCATATGAGACAAAAAATTCAGGGTAAATGGACCAACCAGAACCGCTCAGGACCAGTTCCAAGACAAGCACTCGTTGTCATAAAAGTGCCCATATTAGGTACATTGATTGTGGCATAACTTTACTTCCCAACTACCCTGGAAGATTATTTTATACAGAATGGTCAATATACATCTACCCTCATAGGAGACAAAAATTCAGGGTAAATGGACCAACCAGAACCACCCAAGACCAGTTCCAAGACAACCACTATTTTTGACGCAATTTACCCCAATTTGGGCACTTATTCTTGCCTAACATCCCCCCAGAACCTCCCTGGAAGACTAATTTTACACAAAATTGTGAAGTATACATCTACCCACAAATAAGACACCATTCCTGGGTAAATGGACCAACCAGAACCACTCAGGACCAGTTCCAACACAAGCACTCGTTGTCATAAAAGTGCCCAAATTAGGCACACTGTTTGTGGAATAACTTTACTTCACAACTACCCTGGAAGATTATTTTATACAGAATGGTCAATATACATCTACCCTCATAGGAGACAAAAAATTCAGGGTAAATGGACCAACCAGAACCACCCAAGACCAGTTCCAAGACAACCACTATTTTTGACGCAATTTACCCCAATTTGGGCACTTATTCTTGCCTAACATCCCCCCAGAACCTCCCTGGAAGACTAATTTTACACAAAATTGTGAAGTATACATCTACCCACAAATAAGACACCATTCCTGGGTAAATGGACCAACCAGAACCACTCAGGACCAGTTCCAACACAAGCACTCGTTGTCATAAAAGTGCCCAAATTAGGCACACTGTTTGTGGAATAACTTTACTTCACAACTACCCTGGAAGATTATTTTATACAGAATGGTCAATATACATCTACCCTCATATGAGACAAAAATTCAGGTTAAATGGACCAAACAGAACCACCCAAGACCAGTTCCAATGCAACCACTATTTTTAACGAAAATTACCCCAATTTGGACACTTATTCTTGCCTAACATCCCCCCAGAACCTCCCTGGAAGACTAATTTTACACAATATTGTGAATTATACATCTACCCACAAATAAGACACCATTCCTGGGTAAATGGACCAACCAGAACCAATCAGGACCAGTTCCAATACAAGCACTCGTTGTCATAAAAGTGCCCAAATTAGGCACACTGTTTGTGGAATAACTTTACTTCACAACTACCCTGGAAGATTATTTTATACAGAATGGTCAATATACATCTACCCTCATATGAGACAAAAATTCAGGTTAAATGGACCAAACAGAACCACCCAAGACCAGTTTCCAATGCAACCACTATTTTTAACGAAAATTACCCCAATTTGGACACTTATTCTTGCCTAACATCCCCCCAGAACCTCCCTGGAAGACTAATTTTACACAATATTGTGAATTTATACATCTACCCACAAATAAGACACCATTCCTGGGTAAATGGACCAACCAGAACCAATCAGGACCAGTTCCAATACAAGCACTCGTTGTCATAAAAGTGCCCAAATTAGGCACACTGTTTGTGGAATAACTTTACTTCACAACTACCCTGGAAGATTATTTTATACACAATGGTCAATATACATCTACCCTCATATGAGACAAAAATTCAGGTTAAATGGACCAAACAGAACCACCCAAGACCAGTTCCAATGCAACCACTATTTTTAACGAAAATTACCCCCAATTTGGACACTTATTCTTGCCTAACATCCACCCAGAAACTCCCTGGAAGATTATTTTATAGAAAATGGTCAAATATACATCTCCCCTCATATGAGACAAAAATTCAGGGTAAATGGACCAACCAGAACCACCCAAGACCAGTTCCAAGACAACCACTATTTTTGACGCAATTTACCCCAATTTGGGCACTTATTCTTGCCTAACATCCCCCCAGAACCTCCCTGGAAGACTAATTTTACACAAAATTGTGAAGTATACATCTACCCACAAATAAGACACCATTCCTGGGTAAATGGACCAACCAGAACCACTCAGGACCAGTTCCAACACAAGCACTCGTTGTCATAAAAGTGCCCAAATTAGGCACACTGTTTGTGGAATAACTTTACTTCACAACTACCCTGGAAGATTATTTTATACAGAATGGTCAATATACATCTACCCTCATATGAGACAAAAATTCAGGTTAAATGGACCAACCAGAACCACACAAGACCGGTTATAATGCAACCACTATTTTTGACGCAATTTACCCCAATTTGGGGCACTATTTCTGGCTTAAAATCCCCCCAGAACCTCCCTGGAAGACTAATTTTACACAAAATCATCAATAATACATGCACCCACATTTTAGGCACTTTTTTCCGGGGAAAATAACCCCCCAGAACCGAAATGGGGCTACTTTTTATACAAACCAGTACGCACTGGGCCGCTATGGAACCCGCAGAACTCTGCCACACTGTGGACATTTTTTTTTTTACTGCAATTAGGGTCAAATTGCCGGGTCAAAAGTGTCATTTCTTCGGGTAAATCACCCTCCTGGGCCCGGTTTTAATGTTTAAAAAGGTCAAATATTTGTATTAAATATATAATATTTGTATTTGATCGATGAGTGCTGATTTAAAACCAATTTTAGTGCATTTTGGGCACTTTTGAGAATGGTCGTATGTCGTCGTATTTGGTCGCGCCGACGTTTATGGCTGTCTTTTACCCAGGAAAATCACCTCCAGTGCCCGATATTCATGTCTGCACTTTGTCTGCACAATATACATCTACCCTCATATGAGACAAAAAATTCAGGTTAAATGGACCAACCAGAACCACCCAAGACCAGTTCCAAGACAACCACTATTTTTAACGCAATTTACCCCAATTTTGGGCACTATTTCTTGCCTAACATCCCCCCAGAACCTCCCTGGAAGACTAATTTTACACAATATTGTGAATTATACATCTACCCACAAATAGGACACCATTCCTGGGTAAATGGACCAACCAGAACCAATCAGGGACCAGTTCCAATACAAGCACTCGTTGTCATAAAAGTGCCCAAATTAGGCACACTGTTTGTGGCATAACTTTACTTCACAACTATCCTGGAAGATTATTTTATACAGAATGGTCAATATACATCTACCCTCATATGAGACAAAAATTCAGGTTAAATGGACCAAACAGAACCACCCAAGACCAGTTCCAATGCAACCACTATTTTTAACGAAAATTACCCCAATTTGGGACACTTATTCTTGCCTAACATCCACCCAGAAACTCCCTGGAAGATTATTTTATAGAAAATGGTCAATATACATCTCCCCTCATATGAGACAAAAATTCAGGGTAAATGGACCAACCAGAACCGCTCAGGACCAGTTCCAAGACAAGCACTCGTTGTCATAAAAGTGCCCATATTAGGTACATTGATTGTGGCATAACTTTACTTCACAACTACCCTGGAAGATTATTTTTATACAGAATGGTCAATATACATCTACCCTCATAGGAGACAAAAATTCAGGGTAAATGGACCAACCAGAACCACCCAAGACCAGTTCCAAGACAACCACTATTTTTGACGCAATTTACCCCAATTTGGGCACTTATTCTTGCCTAACATCCCCCCAGAACCTCCCTGGAAGACTAATTTTACACAAAATTGTGAAGTATACATCTACCCACAAATAAGACACCATTCCTGGGTAAATGGACCAACCAGAACCACTCAGGACCAGTTCCAACACAAGCACTCGTTGTCATAAAAGTGCCCAAATTAGGCACACTGTTTGTGGAATAACTTTACTTCACAACTACCCTGGAAGATTATTTTATACAGAATGGTCAATATACATCTACCCTCATATGAGACAAAAATTCAGGTTAAATGGACCAAACAGAACCACCCAAGACCAGTTCCAATGCAACCACTATTTTTAACGAAAATTACCCCAATTTGGACACTTATTCTTGCCTAACATCCCCCCAGAACCTCCCTGGAAGACTAATTTTACACAATATTGTGAATTATACATCTACCCACAAATAAGACACCATTCCTGGGTAAATGGACCAACCAGAACCAATCAGGACCAGTTCCAATACAAGCACTCGTTGTCATAAAAGTGCCCAAATTAGGCACACTGTTTGTGGAATAACTTTACTTCACAACTACCCTGGAAGATTATTTTATACAGAATGGTCAATATACATCTACCCTCATATGAGACAAAAATTCAGGTTAAATGGACCAAACAGAACCACCCAAGACCAGTTCCAATGCAACCACTATTTTTTAACGAAAATTACCCCAATTTGGACACTTATTCTTGCCTAACATCCACCCAGAAACTCCCTGGAAGATTATTTTATAGAAAATGGTCAATATACATCTCCCCTCATATGAGACAAAAATTCAGGGTAAATGGACCAACCAGAACCGCTCAGGACCAGTTCCAAGACAAGCACTCGTTGTCATAAAAGTGCCCATATTAGGTACATTGATTGTGGCATAACTTTACTTCCCAACTACCCTGGAAGATTATTTTATACAGAATGGTCAATATACATCTACCCTCATAGGAGACAAAAATTCAGGGTAAATGGACCAACCAGAACCACCCAAGACCAGTTCCAAGACAACCACTATTTTTGACGCAATTTACCCCAATTTGGGCACTTATTCTTGCCTAACATCCCCCCAGAACCTCCCTGGAAGACTAATTTTACACAAAATTGTGAAGTATACATCTACCCACAAATAAGACACCATTCCTGGGTAAATGGACCAACCAGAACCACTCAGGACCAGTTCCAACACAAGCACTCGTTTGTCATAAAAGTGCCCAAATTAGGCACACTGTTTGTGGAATAACTTTACTTCACAACTACCCTGGAAGATTATTTTTATACAGAATGGTCAATATACATCTACCCTCATAGGAGACAAAAATTCAGGGTAAATGGACCAACCAGAACCACCCAAGACCAGTTCCAAGACAACCACTATTTTTGACGCAATTTACCCCAATTTGGGCACTTATTCTTGCCTAACATCCCCCCAGAACCTCCCTGGAAGACTAATTTTACACAAAATTGTGAAGTATACATCTACCCACAAATAAGACACCATTCCTGGGTAAATGGACCAACCAGAACCACTCAGGACCAGTTCCAACACAAGCACTCGTTGTCATAAAAGTGCCCAAATTAGGCACACTGTTTGTGGAATAACTTTACTTCACAACTACCCTGGAAGATTATTTTATACAGAATGGTCAATATACATCTACCCTCATATGAGACAAAAATTCAGGTTAAATGGACCAAACAGAACCACCCAAGACCAGTTCCAATGCAACCACTATTTTTAACGAAAATTACCCCCAATTTGGACACTTATTCTTGCCTAACATCCCCCCAGAACCTCCCTGGAAGGACTAATTTTACACAATATTGTGAATTATACATCTACCCACAAATAAGACACCATTCCTGGGTAAATGGACCAACCAGAACCAATCAGGACCAGTTCCAATACAAGCACTCGTTGTCATAAAAGTGCCCAAAATTAGGCACACTGTTTGTGGAATAACTTTACTTCACAACTACCCTGGAAGATTATTTTATACAGAATGGTCAATATACATCTACCCTCATATGAGACAAAAATTCAGGTTAAATGGACCAAACAGAACCACCCAAGACCAGTTCCAATGCAACCACTATTTTTAACGAAAATTACCCCAATTTTGGACACTTATTCTTGCCTAACATCCCCCCAGAACCTCCCTGGAAGACTAATTTTACACAATATTGTGAATTATACATCTACCCACAAATAAGACACCATTCCTGGGTAAATGGACCAACCAGAACCAATCAGGACCAGTTCCAATACAAGCACTCGTTGTCATAAAAGTGCCCAAATTAGGCACACTGTTTGTGGAATAACTTTACTTCACAACTACCCTGGAAGATTATTTTATACACAATGGTCAATATACATCTACCCTCATATGAGACAAAAATTCAGGTTAAATGGACCAAACAGAACCACCCAAGACCAGTTCCAATGCAACCACTATTTTTAACGAAAAATTACCCCAATTTGGACACTTATTCTTGCCTAACATCCACCCAGAAACTCCCTGGAAGATTATTTTATAGAAAATGGTCAATATACATCTCCCCTCATATGAGACAAAAATTCAGGGTAAATGGACCAACCAGAACCACCCAAGACCAGTTCCAAGACAACCACTATTTTTTGACGCAATTTACCCCAATTTGGGCACTTATTCTTGCCTAACATCCCCCCAGAACCTCCCTGGAAGACTAATTTTACACAAAATTGTGAAGTATACATCTACCCACAAATAAGACACCATTCCTGGGTAAATGGACCAACCAGAACCACTCAGGACCAGTTCCAACACAAGCACTCGTTGTCATAAAAGTGCCCAAATTAGGCACACTGTTTGTGGAATAACTTTACTTCACAACTACCCTGGAAGATTATTTTATACAGAATGGTCAATATACATCTACCCTCATATGAGACAAAAATTCAGGTTAAATGGACCAACCAGAACCACACAAGACCGGTTATAATGCAACCACTATTTTTGACGCAATTTACCCCAATTTGGGGCACTATTTCTGGCTTAAAATCCCCCCAGAACCTCCCTGGAAGACTAATTTTACACAAAATCATCAATAATACATGCACCCACATTTTAGGCACTTTTTCCGGGGAAAATAACCCCCCAGAACCGAAATGGGCTACTTTTTATACAAACCAGTACGCACTGGGCCGCTATGGAACCCGCAGAACTCTGCCACACTGTGGACATTTTTTTTTTACTGCAATTAGGGTCAAATTGCCGGGTCAAAAGTGTCATTTCTTCGGGTAAATCACCCTCCTGGGCCCGGTTTTAATGTTTAAAAAGGTCAAATATTTGTATTAAATATATAATATTTGTATTTGATCGATGAGTGCTGATTTAAAACCAATTTTAGTGCATTTTGGGCACTTTTGAGAATGGTCGTTATGTCGTCGTATTTGGTCGCGCCGACGTTTATGGCTGTCTTTTACCCAGGAAAATCACCTCCAGTGCCCGATATTCATGTCTGCACTTTGTCTGCACAATATACATCTACCCTCATATGAGACAAAAATTCAGGTTAAATGGACCAACCAGAACCACCCAAGACCAGTTCCAAGACAACCACTATTTTTAACGCAATTTACCCCAATTTGGGCACTATTTCTTGCCTAACATCCCCCCAGAACCTCCCTGGAAGACTAATTTTACACAATATTGTGAATTATACATCTACCCACAAATAGGACACCAATTCCTGGGTAAATGGGACCAACCAGAACCAATCAGGACCAGTTCCAATACAAGCACTCGTTGTCATAAAAGTGCCCAAATTAGGCACACTGTTTGTGGCATAACTTTACTTCACAACTATCCTGGAAGATTATTTTATACAGAATGGTCAATATACATCTACCCTCAAGAACAAAAATTCAGGTTAAATGGACCAAACAGAACCACCCAAGACCAGTTCCAATGCAACCACTTATTTTTAACGAAAATTACCCCAATTTGGACACTTATTCTTGCCTAACATCCACCCAGAAACTCCCTGGAAGATTATTTTATAGAAAATGGTCAATATACATCTCCCCTCATATGAGACAAAAATTCAGGGTAAATGGACCAACCAGAACCGCTCAGGACCAGTTCCAAGACAAGCACTCGTTGTCATAAAAGTGCCCATATTAGGTACATTGATTGTGGCATAACTTTACTTCACAACTACCCTGGAAGATTATTTTATACAGAATGGTCAATATACATCTACCCTCATAGGAGACAAAAATTCAGGGTAAATGGACCAACCAGAACCACCCAAGACCAGTTCCAAGACAACCACTATTTTTGACGCAATTTACCCCAATTTGGGCACTTATTCTTGCCTAACATCCCCCCAGAACCTCCCTGGAAGACTAATTTTACACAAAATTGTGAAGTATACATCTACCCACAAATAAGACACCATTCCTGGGTAAATGGACCAACCAGAACCACTCAGGACCAGTTCCAACACAAGCACTCGTTGTCATAAAAGTGCCCAAATTAGGCACACTGTTTGTGGAATAACTTTACTTCACAACTACCCTGGAAGATTATTTTATACAGAAATGGTCAATATACATCTACCCTCATATGAGACAAAAATTCAGGTTAAATGGACCAAACAGAACCACCCAAGACCAGTTCCAATGCAACCACTATTTTTAACGAAAATTACCCCAATTTGGACACTTATTCTTGCTGCCTAACATCCCCCCAGAACCTCCCTGGAAGACTAATTTTACACAATATTGTGAATTATACATCTACCCACAAATAAGACACCATTCCTGGGTAAATGGACCAACCAGAACCAATCAGGACCAGTTCCAATACAAGCACTCGTTGTCATAAAAGTGCCCAAATTAGGCACACTGTTTGTGGAATAACTTTACTTCACAACTACCCCTGGAAGATTATTTTATACAGAATGGTCAATATACATCTACCCTCATATGAGACAAAAATTCAGGTTAAATGGACCAAACAGAACCACCCAAGACCAGTTCCAATGCAACCACTATTTTTAACGAAAATTACCCCAATTTGGACACTTATTCTTGCCTAACATCCACCCAGAAACTCCCTGGAAGATTATTTTATAGAAAATGGTCAATATACATCTCCCCTCATATGAGACAAAAATTCAGGGTAAATGGACCAACCAGAACCGCTCAGGACCAGTTCCAAGACAAGCACTCGTTGTCATAAAAGTGCCCATATTAGGTACATTGATTGTGGCATAACTTTACTTCCCAACTACCCTGGAAGATTATTTTATACAGAATGGTCAATATACATCTACCCTCATAGGAGACAAAAATTCAGGGTAAATGGACCAACCAGAACCACCCAAGACCAGTTCCAAGACAACCACTATTTTTGACGCAATTTACCCCAATTTGGGCACTTATTCTTGCCTAACATCCCCCCCAGAACCTCCCTGGAAGACTAATTTTACACAAAATTGTGAAGTATACATCTACCCACAAATAAGACACCATTCCTGGGTAAATGGACCAACCAGAACCACTCAGGACCAGTTCCAACACAAGCACTCGTTGTCATAAAAGTGCCCAAATTAGGCACACTGTTTGTGGAATAACTTTACTTCACAACTACCCTGGAAGATTATTTTATACAGAATGGTCAATATACATCTACCCTCATAGGAGACAAAAATTCAGGGTAAATGGACCAACCAGAACCACCCAAGACCAGTTCCAAGACAACCACTATTTTTGACGCAATTTACCCCAATTTGGGCACTTATTCTTGCCTAACATCCCCCCAGAACCTCCCTGGAAGACTAATTTTACACAAAATTGTGAAGTATACATCTACCCACAAATAAGACACCATTCCTGGGTAAATGGACCAACCAGAACCACTCAGGACCAGTTCCAACACAAGCACTCGTTGTCATAAAAGTGCCCAAATTAGGCACACTGTTTGTGGAATAACTTTACTTCACAACTACCCTGGAAGATTATTTTATACAGAATGGTCAATATACATCTACCTCATATGAGACAAAAATTCAGGTTAAATGGACCAAACAGAACCACCCAAGACCAGTTCCAATGCAACCACTATTTTTAACGAAAATTACCCCAATTTGGACACTTATTCTTGCCTAACATCCCCCCAGAAACCTCCCTGGAAGACTAATTTTACACAATATTGTGAATTATACATCTACCCACAAATAAGACACCATTCCTGGGTAAATGGACCAACCAGAACCAATCAGGACCAGTTCCAATACAAGCACTCGTTGTCATAAAAGTGCCCAAATTAGGCACACTGTTTGTGGAATAACTTTACTTCACAACTACCCTGGAAGATTATTTTATACAGAATGGTCAATATACATCTACCCTCATATGAGACAAAAATTCAGGTTAAATGGACCAAACAGAACCACCCAAGACCAGTTCCAATGCAACCACTATTTTTAACGAAAATTACCCCAATTTGGACACTTATTCTTGCCTAACATCCCCCCAGAACCTCCCCTGGAAGACTAATTTTACACAATATTGTGAATTATACATCTACCCACAAATAAGACACCATTCCTGGGTAAATGGACCAACCAGAACCAATCAGGACCAGTTCCAATACAAGCACTCGTTGTCATAAAAGTGCCCAAATTAGGCACACTGTTTGTGGAATAACTTTACTTCACAACTACCCCTGGAAGATTATTTTATACACAATGGTCAATATACATCTACCCTCATATGAGACAAAAATTCAGGTTAAATGGACCAAACAGAACCACCCAAGACCAGTTCCAATGCAACCACTATTTTTAACGAAAATTACCCCAATTTGGACACTTATTCTTGCCTAACATCCACCCAGAAAACTCCCTGGAAGATTATTTTATAGAAAATGGTCAATATACATCTCCCCTCATATGAGACAAAAATTCAGGGTAAATGGACCAACCAGAACCACCCAAGACCAGTTCCAAGACAACCACTATTTTTGACGCAATTTACCCCCAATTTGGGCACTTATTCTTGCCTAACATCCCCCCAGAACCTCCCTGGAAGACTAATTTTACACAAAATTGTGAAGTATACATCTACCCACAAATAAGACACCATTCCTGGGTAAATGGACCAACCAGAACCCACTCAGGACCAGTTCCAACACAAGCACTCGTTGTCATAAAAGTGCCCAAATTAGGCACACTGTTTGTGGAATAACTTTACTTCACAACTACCCTGGAAGATTATTTTATACAGAATGGTCAATATACATCTACCCTCATATGAGACAAAAATTCAGGTTAAATGGACCAACCAGAACCACACAAGACCGGTTATAATGCAACCACTATTTTTGACGCAATTTACCCCAATTTGGGGCACTATTTCTGGCTTAAAATCCCCCCAGAACCTCCCTGGAAGACTAATTTTACACAAAATCATCAATAATACATGCACCCACATTTTAGGCACTTTTTCCGGGGAAAATAACCCCCAGAACCGAAATGGGCTACTTTTTATACAAACCAGTACGCACTGGGCCGCTATGGAAACCGCAGAACTCTGCCACACTGTGGACATTTTTTTTTACTGCAATTAGGGTCAAATTGCCGGTCAAAAGTGTCATTTCTTCGGGTAAATCACCCTCCTGGGCCCGGTTTTAATGTTTAAAAAGGTCAAATATTTGTATTAAATATATAATATTTGTATTTGATCGATGAGTGCTGATTTAAAACCAATTTTAGTGCATTTTGGGCACTTTTGAGAATGGTCGTATTGTCGTCGTATTTGGTCGCGCCGACGTTTATGGCTGTCTTTTACCCAGGAAAATCACCTCCAGTGCCCGATATTCATGTCTGCACTTTGTCTGCACAATATACATCTACCCTCATATGAGACAAAAATTCAGGTTAAATGGACCAACCAGAACCACCCAAGACCAGTTCCAAGACAACCACTATTTTTAACGCAATTTACCCCAATTTGGGCACTATTTCTTGCCTAACATCCCCCCAGAACCTCCCTGGAAGACTAATTTTACACAATATTGTGATTATACATCTACCCACAAATAGGACACCATTCCTGGGTAAATGGACCAACCAGAACCAATCAGGACCAGTTCCAATACAAGCACTCGTTGTCATAAAAGTGCCCAAATTAGGCACACTGTTTGTGGCATAACTTTACTTCACAACTATCCTGGAAGATTATTTTATACAGAATGGTCAATATACATCTACCCTCATATGAGACAAAAATTCAGGTTAAATGGACCAAACAGAACCACCCAAGACCAGTTCCAATGCAACCACTATTTTTAACGAAAATTACCCCAATTTGGACACTTATTCTTGCCTAACATCCACCCAGAAACTCCCTGGAAGATTATTTTATAGAAAATGGTCAATATACATCTCCCCTCATATGAGACAAAAATTCAGGGTAAATGGACCAACCAGAACCGCTCAGGACCAGTTCCAAGACAAGCACTCGTTGTCATAAAAGTGCCCATATTAGGTACATTGATTGTGGCATAACTTTACTTCACAACTACCCTGGAAGATTATTTTATACAGAATGGTCAATATACATCTACCCTCATAGGAGACAAAAATTCAGGGTAAATGGACCAACCAGAACCACCCAAGACCAGTTCCAAGACAACCACTATTTTTGACGCAATTTACCCCAATTTGGGCACTTATTCTTGCCTAACATCCCCCCAGAACCTCCCTGGAAGACTAATTTTACACAAAATTGTGAAGTATACATCTACCCACAAATAAGACACCATTCCTGGGTAAATGGACCAACCAGAACCACTCAGGACCAGTTCCAACACAAGCACTCGTTGTCATAAAAGTGCCCAAATTAGGCACACTGTTTGTGGAATAACTTTACTTCACAACTACCCTGGAAGATTATTTTATACAGAATGGTCAATATACATCTACCCTCATATGAGACAAAAATTCAGGTTAAATGGACCAAACAGAACCACCCAAGACCAGTTCCAATGCAACCACTATTTTTAACGAAAATTACCCCAATTTGGACACTTATTCTTGCCTAACATCCCCCCAGAACCTCCCTGGAAGACTAATTTTACACAATATTGTGAATTATACATCTACCCACAAATAAGACACCATTCCTGGGTAAATGGACCAACCAGAACCAATCAGGACCAGTTCCAATACAAGCACTCGTTGTCATAAAAGTGCCCAAATTAGGCACACTGTTTGTGGAATAACTTTACTTCACAACTACCCTGGAAGATTATTTTATACAGAATGGTCAATATACATCTACCCTCATATGAGACAAAAATTCAGGTTAAATGGACCAAACAGAACCACCCAAGACCAGTTCCAATGCAACCACTATTTTTAACGAAAATTACCCCAATTTGGACACTTATTCTTGCCTAACATCCACCCAGAAACTCCCTGGAAGATTATTTTATAGAAAATGGTCAATATACATCTCCCCTCATATGAGACAAAAATTCAGGGTAAATGGACCAACCAGAACCGCTCAGGACCAGTTCCAAGACAAGCACTCGTTGTCATAAAAGTGCCCATATTAGGTACATTGATTGTGGCATAACTTTACTTCCCAACTACCCTGGAAGATTATTTTATACAGAATGGTCAATATACATCTACCCTCATAGGAGACAAAAATTCAGGGTAAATGGACCAACCAGAACCACCCAAGACCAGTTCCAAGACAACCACTATTTTTGACGCAATTTACCCCAATTTGGGCACTTATTCTTGCCTAACATCCCCCCAGAACCTCCCTGGAAGACTAATTTTACACAAAATTGTGAAGTATACATCTACCCACAAATAAGACACCATTCCTGGGTAAATGGACCAACCAGAACCACTCAGGACCAGTTCCAACACAAGCACTCGTTGTCATAAAAGTGCCCAAATTAGGCACACTGTTTGTGGAATAACTTTACTTCACAACTACCCTGGAAGATTATTTTATACAGAATGGTCAATATACATCTACCCTCATAGGAGACAAAAATTCAGGGTAAATGGACCAACCAGAACCACCCAAGACCAGTTCCAAGACAACCACTATTTTTGACGCAATTTACCCCAATTTGGGCACTTATTCTTGCCTAACATCCCCCCAGAACCTCCCTGGAAGACTAATTTTACACAAAATTGTGAAGTATACATCTACCCACAAATAAGACACCATTCCTGGGTAAATGGACCAACCAGAACCACTCAGGACCAGTTCCAACACAAGCACTCGTTGTCATAAAAGTGCCCAAATTAGGCACACTGTTTGTGGAATAACTTTACTTCACAACTACCCTGGAAGATTATTTTATACAGAATGGTCAATATACATCTACCCTCATATGAGACAAAAATTCAGGTTAAATGGACCAAACAGAACCACCCAAGACCAGTTCCAATGCAACCACTATTTTTAACGAAAATTACCCCAATTTGGACACTTATTCTTGCCTAACATCCCCCCAGAACCTCCCTGGAAGACTAATTTTACACAATATTGTGAATTATACATCTACCCACAAATAAGACACCATTCCTGGGTAAATGGACCAACCAGAACCAATCAGGACCAGTTCCAATACAAGCACTCGTTGTCATAAAAGTGCCCAAATTAGGCACACTGTTTGTGGAATAACTTTACTTCACAACTACCCTGGAAGATTATTTTATACAGAATGGTCAATATACATCTACCCTCATATGAGACAAAAATTCAGGTTAAATGGACCAAACAGAACCACCCAAGACCAGTTCCAATGCAACCACTATTTTTAACGAAAATTACCCCAATTTGGACACTTATTCTTGCCTAACATCCCCCCAGAACCTCCCTGGAAGACTAATTTTACACAATATTGTGAATTATACATCTACCCACAAATAAGACACCATTCCTGGGTAAATGGACCAACCAGAACCAATCAGGACCAGTTCCAATACAAGCACTCGTTGTCATAAAAGTGCCCAAATTAGGCACACTGTTTGTGGAATAACTTTACTTCACAACTACCCTGGAAGATTATTTTATACACAATGGTCAATATACATCTACCCTCATATGAGACAAAAATTCAGGTTAAATGGACCAAACAGAACCACCCAAGACCAGTTCCAATGCAACCACTATTTTTAACGAAAATTACCCCAATTTGGACACTTATTCTTGCCTAACATCCACCCAGAAACTCCCTGGAAGATTATTTTATAGAAAATGGTCAATATACATCTCCCCTCATATGAGACAAAAATTCAGGGTAAATGGACCAACCAGAACCACCCAAGACCAGTTCCAAGACAACCACTATTTTTGACGCAATTTACCCCAATTTGGGCACTTATTCTTGCCTAACATCCCCCCAGAACCTCCCTGGAAGACTAATTTTACACAAAATTGTGAAGTATACATCTACCCACAAATAAGACACCATTCCTGGGTAAATGGACCAACCAGAACCACTCAGGACCAGTTCCAACACAAGCACTCGTTGTCATAAAAGTGCCCAAATTAGGCACACTGTTTGTGGAATAACTTTACTTCACAACTACCCTGGAAGATTATTTTATACAGAATGGTCAATATACATCTACCCTCATATGAGACAAAAATTCAGGTTAAATGGACCAACCAGAACCACACAAGACCGGTTATAATGCAACCACTATTTTTGACGCAATTTACCCCAATTTGGGGCACTATTTCTGGCTTAAAATCCCCCCAGAACCTCCCTGGAAGACTAATTTTACACAAAATCATCAATAATACATGCACCCACATTTTAGGCACTTTTTCCGGGGAAAATAACCCCCCAGAACCGAAATGGGCTACTTTTTATACAAACCAGTACGCACTGGGCCGCTATGGAACCCGCAGAACTCTGCCACACTGTGGACATTTATTTTTACTGCAATTAGGGTCAAATTGCCGGGTCAAAAGTGTCATTTCTTCGGGTAAATCACCCTCCTGGGCCCGGTTTTAATGTTTAAAAAGGTCAAATATTTGTATTAAATATATAATATTTGTATTTGATCGATGAGTGCTGATTTAAAACCAATTTTAGTGCATTTTGGGCACTTTTGAGAATGGTCGTATGTCGTCGTATTTGGTCGCGCCGACGTTTATGGCTGTCTTTTACCCAGGAAAATCACCTCCAGTGCCCGATATTCATGTCTGCACTTTGTCTGCACAATATACATCTACCCTCATATGAGACAAAAATTCAGGTTAAATGGACCAACCAGAACCACCCAAGACCAGTTCCAAGACAACCACTATTTTTAACGCAATTTACCCCAATTTGGGCACTATTTCTTGCCTAACATCCCCCCAGAACCTCCCTGGAAGACTAATTTTACACAATATTGTGAATTATACATCTACCCACAAATAGGACACCATTCCTGGGTAAATGGACCAACCAGAACCAATCAGGACCAGTTCCAATACAAGCACTCGTTGTCATAAAAGTGCCCAAATTAGGCACACTGTTTGTGGCATAACTTTACTTCACAACTATCCTGGAAGATTATTTTATACAGAATGGTCAATATACATCTACCCTCATATGAGACAAAAATTCAGGTTAAATGGACCAAACAGAACCACCCAAGACCAGTTCCAATGCAACCACTATTTTTAACGAAAATTACCCCAATTTGGACACTTATTCTTGCCTAACATCCACCCAGAAACTCCCTGGAAGATTATTTTATAGAAAATGGTCAATATACATCTCCCCTCATATGAGACAAAAATTCAGGGTAAATGGACCAACCAGAACCGCTCAGGACCAGTTCCAAGACAAGCACTCGTTGTCATAAAAGTGCCCATATTAGGTACATTGATTGTGGCATAACTTTACTTCACAACTACCCTGGAAGATTATTTTATACAGAATGGTCAATATACATCTACCCTCATAGGAGACAAAAATTCAGGGTAAATGGACCAACCAGAACCACCCAAGACCAGTTCCAAGACAACCACTATTTTTGACGCAATTTACCCCAATTTGGGCACTTATTCTTGCCTAACATCCCCCCAGAACCTCCCTGGAAGACTAATTTTACACAAAATTGTGAAGTATACATCTACCCACAAATAAGACACCATTCCTGGGTAAATGGACCAACCAGAACCACTCAGGACCAGTTCCAACACAAGCACTCGTTGTCATAAAAGTGCCCAAATTAGGCACACTGTTTGTGGAATAACTTTACTTCACAACTACCCTGGAAGATTATTTTATACAGAATGGTCAATATACATCTACCCTCATATGAGACAAAAATTCAGGTTAAATGGACCAAACAGAACCACCCAAGACCAGTTCCAATGCAACCACTATTTTTAACGAAAATTACCCCAATTTGGACACTTATTCTTGCCTAACATCCCCCCAGAACCTCCCTGGAAGACTAATTTTACACAATATTGTGAATTATACATCTACCCACAAATAAGACACCATTCCTGGGTAAATGGACCAACCAGAACCAATCAGGACCAGTTCCAATACAAGCACTCGTTGTCATAAAAGTGCCCAAATTAGGCACACTGTTTGTGGAATAACTTTACTTCACAACTACCCTGGAAGATTATTTTATACAGAATGGTCAATATACATCTACCCTCATATGAGACAAAAATTCAGGTTAAATGGACCAAACAGAACCACCCAAGACCAGTTCCAATGCAACCACTATTTTTAACGAAAATTACCCCAATTTGGACACTTATTCTTGCCTAACATCCACCCAGAAACTCCCTGGAAGATTATTTTATAGAAAATGGTCAATATACATCTCCCCTCATATGAGACAAAAATTCAGGGTAAATGGACCAACCAGAACCGCTCAGGACCAGTTCCAAGACAAGCACTCGTTGTCATAAAAGTGCCCATATTAGGTACATTGATTGTGGCATAACTTTACTTCCCAACTACCCTGGAAGATTATTTTATACAGAATGGTCAATATACATCTACCCTCATAGGAGACAAAAATTCAGGGTAAATGGACCAACCAGAACCACCCAAGACCAGTTCCAAGACAACCACTATTTTTGACGCAATTTACCCCAATTTGGGCACTTATTCTTGCCTAACATCCCCCCAGAACCTCCCTGGAAGACTAATTTTACACAAAATTGTGAAGTATACATCTACCCACAAATAAGACACCATTCCTGGGTAAATGGACCAACCAGAACCACTCAGGACCAGTTCCAACACAAGCACTCGTTGTCATAAAAGTGCCCAAATTAGGCACACTGTTTGTGGAATAACTTTACTTCACAACTACCCTGGAAGATTATTTTATACAGAATGGTCAATATACATCTACCCTCATAGGAGACAAAAATTCAGGGTAAATGGACCAACCAGAACCACCCAAGACCAGTTCCAAGACAACCACTATTTTTGACGCAATTTACCCCAATTTGGGCACTTATTCTTGCCTAACATCCCCCCAGAACCTCCCTGGAAGACTAATTTTACACAAAATTGTGAAGTATACATCTACCCACAAATAAGACACCATTCCTGGGTAAATGGACCAACCAGAACCACTCAGGACCAGTTCCAACACAAGCACTCGTTGTCATAAAAGTGCCCAAATTAGGCACACTGTTTGTGAATAACTTTACTTCACAACTACCCTGGAAGATTATTTTATACAGAATGGTCAATATACATCTACCCTCATATGAGACAAAAATTCAGGTTAAATGGACCAAACAGAACCACCCAAGACCAGTTCCAATGCAACCACTATTTTTAACGAAAATTACCCCAATTTGGACACTTATTCTTGCCTAACATCCCCCCAGAACCTCCCTGGAAGACTAATTTTACACAATATTGTGAATTATACATCTACCCACAAATAAGACACCATTCCTGGGTAAATGGACCAACCAGAACCAATCAGGACCAGTTCCAATACAAGCACTCGTTGTCATAAAAGTGCCCAAATTAGGCACACTGTTTGTGGAATAACTTTACTTCACAACTACCCTGGAAGATTATTTTATACAGAATGGTCAATATACATCTACCCTCATATGAGACAAAAATTCAGGTTAAATGGACCAAACAGAACCACCCAAGACCAGTTCCAATGCAACCACTATTTTTAACGAAAATTACCCCAATTTGGACACTTATTCTTGCCTAACATCCCCCCAGAACCTCCCTGGAAGACTAATTTTACACAATATTGTGAATTATACATCTACCCACAAATAAGACACCATTCCTGGGTAAATGGACCAACCAGAACCAATCAGGACCAGTTCCAATACAAGCACTCGTTGTCATAAAAGTGCCCAAATTAGGCACACTGTTTGTGGAATAACTTTACTTCACAACTACCCTGGAAGATTATTTTATACACAATGGTCAATATACATCTACCCTCATATGAGACAAAAATTCAGGTTAAATGGACCAAACAGAACCACCCAAGACCAGTTCCAATGCAACCACTATTTTTAACGAAAATTACCCCAATTTGGACACTTATTCTTGCCTAACATCCACCCAGAAACTCCCTGGAAGATTATTTTATAGAAAATGGTCAATATACATCTCCCCTCATATGAGACAAAAATTCAGGGTAAATGGACCAACCAGAACCACCCAAGACCAGTTCCAAGACAACCACTATTTTTGACGCAATTTACCCCAATTTGGGCACTTATTCTTGCCTAACATCCCCCCAGAAACCTCCCTGGAAGACTAATTTTACACAAAATTGTGAAGTATACATCTACCCACAAATAAGACACCATTCCTGGGTAAATGGACCAACCAGAACCACTCAGGACCAGTTCCAACACAAGCACTCGTTGTCATAAAAGTGCCCCAAATTAGGCACACTGTTTGTGGAATAACTTTACTTCACAACTACCCTGGAAGATTATTTTATACAGAATGGTCAATATACATCTACCCTCATATGAGACAAAAATTCAGGTTAAATGGACCAACCAGAACCACACAAGACCGGTTATAATGCAACCACTATTTTTGACGCAATTTACCCCAATTTGGGGCACTATTTCTGGCTTAAATCCCCCCAGAACCTCCCTGGAAGACTAATTTTACACAAAATCATCAATAATACATGCACCCACATTTTAGGCACTTTTTCCGGGGAAAATAACCCCCCAGAACCGAAATGGGCTACTTTTTATACAAACCAGTACGCACTGGGCCGCTATGGAACCCGCAGAACTCTGCCACACTGTGGACATTTTTTTTTACTGCAATTAGGGTCAAATTGCCGGGTCAAAGTGTCATTTCTTCGGGTAAATCACCCTCCTGGGCCGGTTTTAATGTTTAAAAAGGTCAAATATTTGTATTAAATATATAATATTTGTATTTGATCGATGAGTGCTGATTTAAAACCAATTTTAGTGCATTTTGGGCACTTTTGAGAATGGTCGTATGTCGTCGTATTTGGTCGCGCCGACGTTTATGGCTGTCTTTTACCCAGGAAAATCACCTCCAGTGCCCGATATTCATGTCTGCACTTTGTCTGCACAATATACATCTACCCTCATATGAGACAAAAATTCAGGTTAAATGGACCAACCAGAACCACCCAAGACCAGTTCCAAGACAACCACTATTTTTAACGCAATTTACCCCAATTTGGGCACTATTTCTTGCCTAACATCCCCCCAGAACCTCCCTGGAAGACTAATTTTACACAATATTGTGAATTATACATCTACCCACAAATAGGACACCATTCCTGGGTAAATGGACCAACCAGAACCAATCAGGACCAGTTCCAATACAAGCACTCGTTGTCATAAAAGTGCCCAAATTAGGCACACTGTTTGTGGCATAACTTTACTTCACAACTATCCTGGAAGATTATTTTATACAGAATGGTCAATATACATCTACCCTCATATGAGACAAAAATTCAGGTTAAATGGACCAAACAGAACCACCCAAGACCAGTTCCAATGCAACCACTATTTTTAACGAAAATTACCCCAATTTGGACACTTATTCTTGCCTAACATCCACCCCAGAAACTCCCTGGAAGATTATTTTATAGAAAATGGTCAATATACATCTCCCCTCATATGAGACCAAAAATTCAGGGTAAATGGACCAACCAGAACCGCTCAGGACCAGTTCCAAGACAAGCACTCGTTGTCATAAAAGTGCCCATATTAGGTACATTGATTGTGGCATAACTTTACTTCACAACTACCCTGGAAGATTATTTTATACAGAATGGTCAATATACATCTACCCTCATAGGAGACAAAAATTCAGGGTAAATGGACCAACCAGAACCACCCAAGACCAGTTCCAAGACAACCACTATTTTTGACGCAATTTACCCCAATTTGGGCACTTATTCTTGCCTAACATCCCCCCAGAACCTCCCTGGAAGACTAATTTTACACAAAATTGTGAAGTATACATCTACCCACAAATAAGACACCATTCCTGGGTAAATGGACCAACCAGAACCACTCAGGACCAGTTCCAACACAAGCACTCGTTGTCATAAAAGTGCCCAAATTAGGCACACTGTTTGTGGAATAACTTTACTTCACAACTACCCTGGAAGATTATTTTATACAGAATGGTCAATATACATCTACCCTCATATGAGACAAAAATTCAGGTTAAATGACCAAACAGAACCACCCAAGACCAGTTCCAATGCAACCACTATTTTTAACGAAAATTACCCCAATTTGGACACTTATTCTTGCCTAACATCCCCCCAGAACCTCCCTGGAAGACTAATTTTACACAATATTGTGAATTATACATCTACCCACAAATAAGACACCATTCCTGGGTAAATGGACCAACCAGAACCAATCAGGACCAGTTCCAATACAAGCACTCGTTGTCATAAAAGTGCCCAAATTAGGCACACTGTTTGTGGAATAACTTTACTTCACAACTACCCTGGAAGATTATTTTATACAGAATGGTCAATATACATCTACCCTCATATGAGACAAAAATTCAGGTTAAATGGACCAAACAGAACCACCCAAGACCAGTTCCAATGCAACCACTATTTTTAACGAAAATTACCCCAATTTGGACACTTATTCTTGCCTAACATCCACCCAGAAACTCCCTGGAAGATTATTTTATAGAAAATGGTCAATATACATCTCCCCTCATATGAGACAAAAATTCAGGGTAAATGGACCAACCAGAACCGCTCAGGACCAGTTCCAAGACAAGCACTCGTTGTCATAAAAGTGCCCATATTAGGTACATTGATTGTGGCATAACTTTACTTCCCAACTACCCTGGAAGATTATTTTATACAGAATGGTCAATATACATCTACCCTCATAGGAGACAAAAATTCAGGGTAAATGGACCAACCAGAACCACCAAGACCAGTTCCAAGACAACCACTATTTTTGACGCAATTTACCCCAATTTGGGCACTTATTCTTGCCTAACATCCCCCCAGAACCTCCCTGGAAGACTAATTTTACACAAAATTGTGAAGTATACATCTACCCACAAATAAGACACCATTCCTGGGTAAATGGACCAACCAGAACCACTCAGGACCAGTTCCAACACAAGCACTCGTTGTCATAAAAGTGCCCAAATTAGGCACACTGTTTGTGGAATAACTTTACTTCACAACTACCCTGGAAGATTATTTTATGACAGAATGGTCAATATACATCTACCCTCATAGGAGACAAAAATTCAGGGTAAATGGACCAACCAGAACCACCCAAGACCAGTTCCAAGACAACCACTATTTTTGACGCAATTTACCCCAATTTGGGCACTTATTCTTGCCTAACATCCCCCCAGAACCTCCCTGAAGACTAATTTTACACAAAATTGTGAAGTATACATCTACCCACAAATAAGACACCATTCCTGGGTAAATGGACCAACCAGAACCACTTCAGGACCAGTTCCAACACAAGCACTCGTTGTCATAAAAGTGCCCAAATTAGGCACACTGTTTGTGGAATAACTTTACTTCACAACTACCCTGGAAGATTATTTTATACAGAATGGTCAATATACATCTACCCTCATATGAGACAAAAATTCAGGTTAAATGGACCAAACAGAACCACCCAAGACCAGTTCCAATGCAACCACTATTTTTAACGAAAATTACCCCAATTTGGACACTTATTCTTGCCTAACATCCCCCCAGAACCTCCCTGGAAGACTAATTTTACACAATATTGTGAATTATACATCTACCACAAATAAGACACCATTCCTGGGTAAATGGACCAACCAGAACCAATCAGGACCAGTTCCAATACAAGCACTCGTTGTCATAAAAGTGCCCAAATTAGGCACACTGTTTGTGGAATAACTTTACTTCACAACTACCCTGGAAGATTATTTTATACAGAATGGTCAATATACATCTACCCTCATATGAGACAAAAATTCAGGTTAAATGGACCAAACAGAACCACCCAAGACCAGTTCCAATGCAACCACTATTTTTAACGAAAATTACCCCAATTTGGACACTTATTCTTGCCTAACATCCCCCAGAACCTCCCTGGAAGACTAATTTTACACAATATTGTGAATTATACATCTACCCACAAATAAGACACCATTCCTGGGTAAATGGACCCAACCAGAACCAATCAGGACCAGTTCCAATACAAGCACTCGTTGTCATAAAAGTGCCCAAATTAGGCACACTGTTTGTGGAATAACTTTACTTCACAACTACCCTGGAAGATTATTTTATACACAATGGTCAATATACATCTACCCTCATATGAGACAAAAATTCAGGTTAAATGGACCAAACAGAACCACCCAAGACCAGTTCCAATGCAACCACTATTTTTAACGAAAATTACCCCAATTTGGACACTTATTCTTGCCTAACATCCACCCAGAAACTCCCTGGAAGATTATTTTATAGAAAATGGTCAATATACATCTCCCCTCATATGAGACAAAAATTCAGGGTAAATGGACCAACCAGAACCACCCAAGACAGTTCCAAGACAACCACTATTTTTGACGCAATTTACCCCAATTTGGGCACTTATTCTTGCCTAACATCCCCCAGAACCTCCCTGGAAGACTAATTTTACACAAAATTGTGAAGTATACATCTACCCACAAATAAGACACCATTCCTGGGTAAATGGACCAACCAGAACCACTCAGGACCAGTTCCAACACAAGCACTCGTTGTCATAAAAGTGCCCAAATTAGGCACACTGTTTGTGGAATAACTTTACTTCACAACTACCCTGGAAGATTATTTTATACAGAATGGTCAATATACATCTACCCTCATATGAGACAAAAATTCAGGTTAAATGGACCAACCAGAACCACACAAGACGGTTATAATGCAACCACTATTTTTGACGCAATTTACCCCAATTTGGGGCACTATTTCTGGCTTAAAATCCCCCCAGAACCTCCCTGAAGACTAATTTTACACAAAATCATCAATAATACATGCACCCACATTTTAGGCACTTTTTCCGGGGAAAATAACCCCCCAGAACCGAAATGGGCTACTTTTTATACAAACCAGTACGCACTGGGCCGCTATGGAACCCGCAGAACTCTGCCACACTGTGGACATTTTTTTTTACTGCAATTAGGGTCAAATTGCCGGGTCAAAAGTGTCATTTCTTCGGGTAAATCACCCTCCTGGGCCCGGTTTTAATGTTTAAAAAGGTCAAATATTTGTATTAAATATATAATATTTGTATTTGATCGATGAGTGCTGATTTAAAACCAATTTTAGTGCATTTTGGGCACTTTTGAGAATGGTCGTATGTCGTCGTATTTGGTCGCGCCGACGTTTATGGCTGTCTTTTACCCAGGAAAATCACCTCCAGTGCCCGATATTCATGTCTGCACTTTGTCTGCACAATATACATCTACCCTCATATGAGACAAAAATTCAGGTTAAATGGACCAACCAGAACCACCCAAGACCAGTTCCAGACAACCACTATTTTTAACGCAATTTACCCCAATTTGGGCACTATTTCTTGCCTAACATCCCCCCAGAACCTCCCTGGAAGACTAATTTTACACAATATTGTGAATTATACATCTACCCACAAATAGGACACCATTCCTGGGTAAATGGACCAACCAGAACCAATCAGGACCAGTTCCAATACAAGCACTCGTTGTCATAAAAGTGCCCAAATTAGGCACACTGTTTGTGGCATAACTTTACTTCACAACTATCCTGGAAGATTATTTTATACAGAATGGTCAATATACATCTACCC